>NC_133622.1:231564394-231696894 GCF_048593235.1 Sminthopsis crassicaudata | reverse complement strand
GGAAAAAATTTAAGTGGTGGAAAATTCTGGGAAATGATCTTCATTGAAGAAAAAGTTGGAGTTAATTCCATGACATTGAAAGATAAAATAATTAAATTAATCACAACCTCTTAAAGATTATATATATAGTGCTATGAAGTGCTGGATATAGAATCAGATCTGAATCCAAATACCTCTACCTCTTATTTATTACCTTTGATACCCTTTCAACTCTTTGGATTTGAAATTTTTCATATATAGAAGGAAGAATGTAGAGTATCTTGGACTAGTTTACTTCTAAGGAAAATGTATTTAATGAAAGACTGAAAATTCTGCCTATTAAGTCCTTACCATCTGATAATTACTATGCTAAGAGGGAGAAATACGAATTGTAAAGTGAAATACTTTCTATTTTTAAGGAGCTCTCATTCTAATTGAAGGATATAATATACATTGGATCATTCAGCTGCAGGTCAGATGGAAAGACCAAAGAGTTCTTTGAGTGCAGCATCAGGGCTGATAGAAAGATTAGTTGTTGTCAGGCACTACCCAGAGATTTTTGGGAATATGACAGGGGAGTCAATAAGACAATTAATCATCAGGCCAGGAAGTGGGCTGTTCACAATATAAAAGTGAAGTGTAACAGATTATCAGTAGGAGTATTTCATTGTCTATTATGAAAATTTACAAGAGCTTGAAGTGCTTCAGAATTTTGGAAAATTCTGATGTTATCTCGGAAGGAATTTACAATTGCAGAAGATGAGAAATTAAGGATAAATTAAGACTGCTCCCGGTAGATCGTACTCACACCTGTGGAATCTATTAAAGTTTGACCTACAAATTTCATTGAAGTAAAAACAGTTCTTAACCTGAGATGCAGACCCTCAAGTGATCCATTAATAGATTAGGGAAATCTTGTGAACTTGATTGGGAAATACTATGACTTTAATTTTATTAACCACAAGTTGAAATTTATCATTTTTATCAAATATAAATATAGGAAATGATTTGTAGGACTCAATAGACTTTACCAGACTTCTGAAGAAGTCAATTACACTTAGTTTTTAACTTGAATTCTGCAGTTTGTACAGTTCTAGAATATTCAAAAATCTTAGAGATTATAAGATTTATAACAGGCAGAGAAATTAGAAATCAACTTGTAGTCTTCCTATTTTGCAGATCAGGAAACTGAAGTCCAAAAATCACTGAATTTCAGAATTTGAGGATTGAAATCTCTTTCAACCTATGCCTTCAGAAAATCTCCAAATACATTCACTTACAAGGGGTCATCTAGCTTTAGCATGAAGATTTTCAGTGAATGGAGAACTCTCTATCTTCTGAAACATTCTACTTTTGGATAGCTTTATTTGTTTGGAAACATTAAACCTAACTGTCCTTCTTTGTAATTTCCAGCCTTTGCTTCTATTTTTATTTTCTGGAGTTGAGAAAAACACGTTTAATTTTCTTTTATGTGTTCATTTTCCAAATATCTGAACGTGTTCTACCCTCCTACATCCAGCAATCCTAGTTACTCAAATGGACCTTCTTTGGAAATGCTTGGTCAGTGTGACTTTTAGCAAATTTTTCCACTTTAAAAAAGTGCTTCAGTTTTCAAAATATTTATGACCTTCTACTGTATTCCATAATTGCACAGAATATGTTAGACTTCCTTCCCAATCAACTTTCTGTTCCTTCTTACATTCTAGAAAATCAGAAAAAGAGAAAAAAAATCCTGTTCTAGTGTGGTCAGATATCTTAAAACTTCTTTGATTATCTATTTCCAATATTTATGGAGTTCCATAGCCTTTAAAAATGTCATATTCTAAGCTTTTCTCCATCTTCCTTATAGTTTCTATACTCATTAATCAGGTCCTCTATCAGCCTATAAGCTTTGCAACTCCTTTCATCTTGACTTGTTACCTCATCCTTCTGCTTTCAAAGGGACTTAGCCTTTATTCTTCTAAGAGTGAATGAACAAACAACAAAAACTTGCAAAAAACCAAAGATATTTTCAACGGTCTTGGTATTCAACTTCTAAAGTAGGTGTTTTTATGGGATAGAGCAAGCATACCTAGTTGGGTTTGAACATAGAATGAGTGAGTCAGAGGGTCTGGACTAAAATATAATTTTATTACTTATCATCTCTATAATACTGGCCAATTCACTGAACTTCTCTGGTTCTTAGTTGCTTAAAAGTAGAGAAAGCAAGCAAGCATTCATTAATTTACAATATTTTCATTTGCCCCTCAAAACAAATGTAGGGGGGCAGCTAGATGGCGCGGTGGAGAGAGCACCAGCCCTGAATTCAGGAGGACCCGAGTTCAAATCTGGTCTCAGACACTTAACACTTCCTAGCTGTGTGACCCTGGGCAAGTCACTTAACCCCAGCCTCAAGGGAAAAAAAAAACTGTAGGAGTTAGCTACTGTTATTATCCCCATTTTGTAGTTAAAAAAACTGAGATAGACTGAAGTAAAGTGTTTTATCTAGAGTCATACAGGTAATAATTACCTGGCATTGGATTTGAACTCAAATCTTTCTGACTCCTGGCATTATGCTCTAACCACTGTATCATCTATCTGGTATTGAGAAGGCTAGCCTAGATGACCTTTATTGCAGTGCCTCTTGTATCTAAACCTATGGCCCTATGATATGGAACAATAGTTCTTACTATTTTTCTGTGTAATGGACTCCTTTGTTCTGTTAAAGCCTATCAACTGCTTCTCAGATTAACATTTTAAAATGCATAAAATAAAACAAATGGGGCAGCTAGGTGGTGCAGTGGATAGAGCACCAGCCCTGAAATCAGAAGAACTTGAGTTCAAATTTGACCTTAGACACTTTACACTTCCTAGCTATGTGATCCTGGGCAAGTCACTTAACCCCTATTGCTCTAGCAAAAACAAACAAACAAATTAATTAATTAATTTAATTAAATAAAACACATAATATTGCAAAGGTGGGTTAGCCAGGTGATGCAGTGAATAGAATGCTGGGTATGAAATGAAGAAGAACTGATTCAAATTCACCCTTAGATATTTACTAGCTGTGTGATACTGGGCAAGTTATTTAATACTGTTTACCCCCAGTTTCCTCATATGTTAAATGAGCTGGAGAAGGAAATAACAAATCACTCCAGTATCTTTGCCAATAAAACCCAAGTGGGGTCACAAAGAGGCAGGCACAATTGAAATGACTGAACAACAACAAATAAAAGGAAACTAATTATATTGAAAAAGACCTATCGAAGCATAAAAAAAATCATTAAGTTCATGGACTCCAGGTTGAAGAAACCTTATTTAGAAAGAGATGTTGGAGCCAGATTGTAAAGGGCTGTAAATTATTAAGCAGAGAGAATAAGGAACCTTCAAGGATGCCAGAGATTAACTGGAACAGTCTCCCTTGTTTATAGATTAAAAAACTGAGGCACAAAATTACTGAATTCATGGAGAGGATTCTGGGAAGATAGCAGAGTAATCCAGAAAACTTTCAGCTCTTCAAATTTCCTTCACAAAAAGACAGAACATTGCCTCAGAAGTAATGAAGTAACGAGAAAATAAAAATTAGGGGAAATAAATTGTTCTTGTAAGTAAACTGGAGAAGACCCCAAGAAAAGTCTGACTTCCAAGGGGTGGAGGTTGGCTTAAGTGAAGTACAAACACCCCCAGGCTGACCCTGTGGAATATACAAACTATAAACCCTGGGAGCAGCTGGTGTTGGAAGGCAACCCCAGTCTCAGAAATAGTCATTCTCAAGGACAAAGTGGGAATATGATGGGTGAGTAGCAAAAGATTGGAGGACCTTCCCCTGCCAAGCACAGTTGTGTTGAACAGATACATCCTGGGTTAGACTGTTGCTGCTAGAGAAAAAGAGCTAGCATACACTTAAGAAGTGAAGTAGCACAGGAGTGGGGTCCCTGTTGAATAGAGGCGTTTTCAGGAGAGCAGAGTCCCTGGTTTAAATTCGAGGGGAGAGAGGACAGATGTGGTTTGCAGTCACCTGAGGGACCACAGAGAGGAAGGTGATTGGCAGGACAGTGTGCTTGGGGGCCCTATTGCCATCCCTTAGGAGTGGGGAGGAGAACTCAAGGTTTCATCCTGGTATAGACATCAGAAAATGACAGTAAGAAGGACCTGAGACTTGGAACATCTTTTGCCACTTCTTGGGACTAGAACTTGATACACTCATAACTGCTAAAACTAAAATAAAACAAACCAAAATAAAGAACAATGAGTAAACAAAGGAGAAAGAATGTTACTATAGATATTTGCTATGGGGATAGAGAATATCTGGGTTCATCTTCAGAAGAATATAATGGAATTAAACAAGCCACTCCTTTTTCAGTGAGAGACTTCAAATGGTCCCAAGCAGAAAAAAGAGTTCTAGGAAGAACTTAAAAAGCATTTTGATAATCAAATGAAAGATAATTAGGGAAAATTAGAAAAAAATAACAAAAATCAAGAAAGTTATGAAAAGAAAGTCAACCAACTTGAAAAAGAAAATTGAAGAAACAAAATAATTCATTAAAAACTAGATTTGGGCAAAGGGAAACCAAGGATGACAAAATCAAAATGAAAACATAGAAGAAACTGTGAAACATCTCATTATAAAAACAACTGACCTCGAGAAGAGATCAAGAAGAAATAATACAGAATAGTTGGATTACCTGAAAATTAAGATAAAAAATCTTGATATTACAAAAAAAATCAAGGAAAATTGCCCTGAAGTTTTAAAACAAAAAAGACAAAGCAGAAATTAAAAAAAATCTATCAATCACTATCTGAAAGAGATCCCAGGAGGAAAATTTCCTGGAATACCATAGCCACATTTCAAAGCTCCCAGGTTAAGGAGAAAACATTGGAAGCAACAAGGAATCCTTATTGGAGCTCCAATAAGGATTGCATAAGACTTAATAGCCATTATGTTGAAAGACTAAAGGTCACAAAATGCTATATTTCATAGAACAAAAGAACTTGAGTTACAATCAAGATTAACTTACTCAAAAAAAACATAAGTATAAGCTTGAATAAAAAATGGACATTTGATAAACTGAAAGACTTATATGTGAAAATATTATCAATAGGTTTATGAGTGTCATCATTATTTGGGTAGTTTGAAAGAACGGCCTGGACTGAGTTGAGTGTGATGACCTGATTCTAAAATAAAGACCAAAAAAACAACTGTGTAGGGGGATTTAAAAAGGAGTAATTATTTCATACAAATGAAACGGGAAAGGAAAAATTGATACAGAAGCTAGTGGTGGGGAGAGTAAGTAGTGCTGGAATCTTATTCTCATCAGGGAAGGATTAAAGAGAGAGTAATATATATACACAAATATATATAGTTATGGAGTTATATAGTATAGTGTATACACACACTCATACAGCTATATATATATATATATATATATATATTTCTGTCTTCTAAATTCAGAAAGAGATAAGAATGCAAGTGGATAGGCAGGAGGAAAGGAGAAGTTGGGGGACTCTTGAAGAGATGGGTAGGTTAAAGAATAGTAGGGAAAGTACTGAGTAGAAAGGTATAGGAAATGATGAGGTGGTTGACTTAGAAAAAACATGGAAAGACTTGAACTTTTGAAGGAAGATGATATCCACTTTCAAAACAAGCAGGTATAATGTGGCCTTCCTTATAAATGTATGATTGTATGTGTGCATGTTTATAGATATCTATGTATATGTATGTGTATATATATATGTATAGGTAATGGTAGCCTCCTTAGGGTGTGGCGGAGTCAGGGTGGAGGGGAGAGGAAACAAAACATGCACAGCAGAGCAGAGAACAAAAGAAAATTATAAGGAAGGAAAGAAAATCTGGGCAGATTTGAAAATTGTGTAGCATTTATTATATAGGTTTTCTTGAAAATTTAGTGTTGTATAATGAATCCTCTTTTATGTTCTACTTTGTACATTTCAATTTTTGTTTCTCTTTCATTTTGTATTTAAGTTTAAAATACAATTTTAAATTTACCCCCGAAATTTCTAGAGTTGGGAAGCAATAAGATTTTGTAGAGGTCTTTGGAAAGCTTGCTTAAAATTATTTATAATTTCTTTCGCCTTCCTGCATTTTTAAGTGGGTGCTTCTAAAGATTAAGGAAACATTTTATTACCCCCCTACAATTCCCTTGAGACTACTAATTGGTTTAGCTAATCCTTTCTTCATTTTCACTGAAAAGGGAAATCTGTCCAGTTACTACTGCCTGAAATATTGCCCATTTGAGTTAATGAAACCCAAGTGAAAGAGATTTTATTGTACTTCAATTCTGATTTCCTAACCTCATAGTCATGGGAAGAACAGTTACAAATCAAGTAAGACCTTGGGATTTCCTGGAGCATTAATATCCTACTCTTTCCCTGTCTTTCTGACTGTAACCTGAGTTCTGAATTTTAGGACTTCTTTCCTAGTGTTTTCATTCATTCTCCTTCAGGAAAGATCTGGTCTTCCAAGATGCCGCAGAAAATACTAGTCAGAGAAATCAAGAGTTTACCTTTCTCTAGCTTCTTTGCTAAGCCCTAACCCTGCGACCTGTGGAGATGAATGGTTGGCACACTGATTGACTTTCTACCCTATTCAGTTCCCCTTATGTTTTTAAAAAGAAAGAAAAAGGAAGAACAAAAAATGCACTTGAAAATCATTTCCCACTCACTAGAATGTCATGTAGCATTCAGGCAGATGCTTCTTCTCAGTGGTTTCTACCTATGAGTGAAACTTCTAAGTGTACTGATGTCTTCTTCCCCTCCCCCTCTATTTCAAACACTGTTCTTTTTTATTTTTAAATACAGGGCACATTTATTCTGAATCCTTTTAAATCAATACCTAGGCATTGAGATGATCTGCATACGAATAAGCCCACAAATATATACCCCTGTCTTCTTCTGCCAACAGGATTAAAAATCATCCATGAAACAAGAGCTCCCTGTAATCACATCTCACCAGGTTTCAATAATAACTCAAACATATGAAAGTCTCTTGATTTTTTAAAAAATTGCTTTTTGTTCACTGGTTCTTTCTTGAAGAAAAACTTTCATACTTGTATACTCACTTAGGGAAAGTGGGGAGGGATAGGATGGGAAGTATTACTATTTTGTTTTATATATGTATTGACAATCCTCAATGTGTTATTATTATTATTAATAATGTTGATAATAATGAAGGAGATGATATCTATTATCATTTTAAGCTTCAGGTACCAAAATTCACACAAGATCAGAGGAGGAATTTCAAATCTTTTTTCTTTGATTTTTCTGAATTAATTAAATTAATTAAAATTAATTTTATTAATTAAAAACATTTATTTTTATTCCTTCCCACTTGTCCCACATCTAAAAAAAAATAAGGGAAACAAAAGGCTTGTAACAAATTTGCAAAATTAAGTAAAATGCCTTTATGTGATGGTTCACTCAAAAACTGTTATGTCTATTTGTGCTTTGAATTCATCCTCTTTTGGGAGCTGGTTGTCACTGAGATATGGTTAAGCATTTTTCTCTTGTTTAAAAGAGAAAAGGGATGGGGAGAATTCTGGGGAGATGATGGAGAAGGTCAGAAAATTCCAAGCTCTCCAGATTCTTCCTTACCCCAAAAAAATCTTACAAAATTGCATTTAAGGGCAAACAGATTAGTGAAAAACAAAAGAGACTTGGGGTAGAACAGGAGTCCTCCTGGGACAACCCAAGAAGACTCTCAAAAAGACCCCAGAACAGGAATTAACTAGTGCTGAGGCTAGCTCCACAGAAAATTGCCATTAGCCCTGAGGCTAGCTGGGTGTAGCTGGAAACTCAGCAGAAAGCACAGAGACTTTCACCTCTGACACAGTATGGGGAGTCTGGACTCTTGAGTCCTAGACAACTTGAGAGAACCTCAGCTGATCAAAAATACCAGGCTCAGATGTGCTGCTGGGATGCTGCCTTGGGAAAGAAGGAACCAGCATACCTGATGAGTGCAGAGGTAGTGGGACAGGAGCACTTCTGACTGTGGGCACTTGCAGGAGGGTGTAGCTTTTGGTTTGGGGTTCCAGGCTGGAGGGAAAAGCTGAAGTGAAGGCATCATCCCCTACCTGAGGATTAGAGGTGCTTACATTAGTAGTTCTTAGCAAAAAAAAAGAAAGAGCCCAAACTTAGTATGGGAATATAGAAGACAAGAGTTCATCTTCAGAAGGGGACAATGAAGTAATAAAAGCCTCTTCTACCACAAAGAGTAATGGTAAGTAGATATCTTCCCAGAAAAAAAAAATTATAGAAGAACTCAAAAAAGACTTTTAAAAACTAAATAAAAGAGATGGAGGAAAAACTAAAAAAACAATAAAAAAAATCTCAGAATAACACAATTATGGAAAAAAAAAGTCAACCAACTAGAAAAGGACATCCAGAGTCTTTAAGAAATCAAAAGAGCTAAGCCCACCATAAAATATCATATTCAACAAAATCAAGCATAGTATTGAACAAATCTGCAATTTAGAGCAGATTTTCAGTGTGCTCCAAATTTTATAAAGAAATAAGGGTGGAAGGCAATAGGATAAATGGGGGAGGGTGTTAGAAAGGTGTATAGATTTATGGTGATGGGACAAAGTGTGTAGATTAATGGAAAAGGGATAAATTGGAGGGAAAAGTTGGCATAGGATAATGTACCCTAGTACAGAAGTATCTATAGATTAATGAGAATGGGATAATGAAGGAGGGAAAAGGTGGGGGAGAAGATAAGGAAGGGATCCATAGGTGAAAGGAGGTTAAGTAATGCAAGTAATGCAAGACAAGTTAAGGAGTAGAACTAAATTAGAAAAAGGAGCAGGGATAGGAAATGAGAGATAGATCTAGTGATCCTTGATCTCAAAGTCAAATTTAAAGATTCAATCAAAAGAAAAATGTATATTATATATGTCATACTAATATGTTTTAGATGCATGTCTAAATATACATAAATGTTCATATATGTATAAATAATATGCATGCAGATATATGTGTGTACATAGATGTTTGTGTATACATATATATCACATGAATACACACACACATCCATGCTTAACTCTAACTTGCTTGGGGGAGGTAGGGGGATGAAAAAGGGAAAAAGAATAAAGTAAAAAGTGTACAGCAGAGAACAAAAGAATAACCCATAAGGAAGCAGAAAAAAGATGGACAGTCATGAATATAATGTCTTCTATTATTAAATATGCTTTTTTGAAATGGAAATTTATTGTTACCTATTTTGAATCCTCCCTAATGTTCTGTTGGGCATATGACAATTTTTAAGAAAATTCTTTTTCTGTATTTTTTTGTTTGTTTTTTTCTTTTTACTTAGTTTTAAATAAATAAATGTTTAAAAACCAAAGGGATTACAGCTAAATTTGAATTAAATTTCCCTGTGGGAATCCACTGTTTAATTTGTCTTTGAATCTTCCAAAGTGTCTAGCTCTGTGCTTTGAACAGAAAAGCTACTTCAGATATATTGAATCAATTCATGAATGAATAGGAAGGTAATGGAATATGATTTTTAAGATATTGTTCAATAATTTCTCATAAGGCCATAAAGAGTAATAAAGGGAAAATCAAGTCTGCAGAAAGTTTTGAGTGAGACCCAAATCATCCAAATCAACACAAGAGCATTTATAGATGAAACCTAGTTTGCAACAAATGGACAAAAATGGAACAGACCCATCAGTGTTTCTGCAATAAACTATTTTCCTTTTTTGATAGAAGTGGAACCACCATGCTGAGATGTTAACATTTCAATTGATGTGCTATATGAGGAAGTAGATTTATCCGTAAGGAATAGAAAGATATAAAGAGCCCCTGAGTCTGATTAACTACATATGGAAAAAGTCTGTCCTAGAGGTGGAACAATTTGATAGCCTTACGGGGTTGATTTTTTAATATATCCCAAAGAAAGGATAATGCCAAATGACTGTGAAAAATCACAGGTATTCTTATTAACAAAATAAGAAATTGAAGAGTGTGGGCAGCAGTGGTTTGTTGAGAAAAACAGGCTCCTGACTCAAATGACGAAATCATGGAAAGGGCAATAACAAGCAAGCACATTAAATAAAGTACTAAGACATGACTATATCCTTTTTCCCCCTTATGAAATGGGAAGAAGTTTCCCCTGATGAAAACAGTATTTTACCATCGTCTGGCAAAAGATTGGTCACATTGGCAGTGGCCTTTAAAAAAACAATTTGCAAATAGAATTCTGGGAAGATGGTGGACGCCATAAAATTCCAAGCTTTCCAGATTTTCCTCACAAACAAGATAACATTGCATGTCAGAGTGAATGTAGAACAGTATAAACAAATAAGAGTTGGGGGTAGAATGGTGGTCCTGCTTGTGACAACTGGAGACAATCTAAATAAAGATGTTTGGTTCGAGGTTTGGTCTCTCTGAAGTATATTCACCTCCAGTCTATTTCTGCTAAAAACAGATAGAGGTGAGCTTTGTAAAGTTAGCTGGATTGAAAAATAGCCCCAGTCTCAGAGAGAGGAATTTTTCTCTCTCAGAGAGTGTGGGAAGTTGACTGTATGAGTAGGAGAAACCTGAGAGAATCTCTGCTGATAAGGAGCACCAGCTCCAACTATGCTGCTAAAATGGAGTCTTGGGTGAGAAAGAACCAGCACTTCTGGTTAGTGCAGAAGCAGTGGGGTGCTTATAGGAGGGTGGAGTTCTTGGTTTTGGATTCTAAGCCATAGGGGAGAACTGAAGGAGGACCTGAGACCAGAGACACCATCATCCCCATACCTCTTTACTTAAGGCCTTGTGGTGATTACACCAACAATTTGCTACAAAATGTGTAGGCAAAGGAGAAAGAACTCAATCGTAGAAAGTTACTGTGGGAATATGAAGGATCAAGATTCATCTTCAGAGGAGGATACTAAAATTAAAAAAAAATTCTATTACCTCAAATAGTAATGTTAAATGGTCACCTGTTCAAAAAAAATCATGGAAGAACTCAAAAAAGACATTAAAATCAAATGAGAGAGACTGAGGAAAAACTAAAATACAATAAGAAAAATCCAAGAAAAACAAGATTATTATGTCAAAAACATCAACCAACTGGAAAAGGAGATACAGAAAAGGAATAAAATGACTCATTAAAATTAGAATTGGTCAAGGGGAAGCCAGAAAAGTTATGAGATCAAGAAATAATGAAAATAACATATAAGGAATGAAAAAGTAGAAGAGAATGTATGACATCTCATAAGAAAATCAATAAATCTAGAGAATAGAGCAAGAGAAAATGAAAGAAAAATTGGACCACTTGAAAGCTGTAATCAAAAGAAAAGGAATCTTTGATATAATAATACAAGAAATAATTAAAGAAATTTGTTCTGGAATGTTAGAATAAGAAAGGAAAGTAGAAATAGAAGAAACCTATTGATATCCACCTGAAAGAGAACTTGTAAGTAAAACCTACAGGAATATCATAGCTAAATTCTGAAACCTCTACATCAAGAAGAAAGTATTATGGGCAGCAAGAGAAAAAAAAATCAAATATGACAGAGCCACACTTAGAATCACACAAGACCTACCGGATACATTATTATTTTTTCTTTTTTATTGAAGTTTTTAATTTACAAAACATATGCATGGGTAATTTTTCAAAATTGACCCTCGCAAAACCTTGTGTTATAAATTTTCCTCTTCTTCCCCTCACCCCCTCTCCTAGATGACAGGAAATCCAATACATGTTAAATATGTTAAAATATATGTTAAATCTAATATATGTATAAATATTTATACAGTTATCTTGCTGCACAAGAAAAATTGGATCAAGAAGGAAAACAAATGAGCAAAAAGCAAAATGCAAGCAAACAATAACATGAAGAGTGAGAATGATATACTGTGGTCCACACTCAGTTCCCACAGTCCTCTCTCTGAGTGTAGATAGCTCTCTTTATCATAAGATTATTGGAACTGATCTGAATCATCTCATTTTTCTATCAGATACATTAAAACCCAACAGGTCTTGTAACATTATATATTAAAGAACAAAACAGTTAAGGTTGCAGCCACAAATATCATACATACCCAGCAAAGGTAAACATAATCCTAAATGAAAAAAAATAACATTCAGTGAATTTCCAGACTTTCAGGATAATGCTTCAAAAGACCTAAATTTAATACGAAATTTGACATTAAAAATCCAAGAGAAATATAAGGTAAGCATAAAAGACTAACTTCAAGGGACTCAAGAAGGACAAACTGTGCTTTATACATGGAAATGTAAACCATTTGTCTAAGATTATCATTAGTAATTAGGTAGTTCAAAATAAAGATTGGGGTAGAGCTGAGCAGTAAGTGATTTTAAAAAGACATGTAGGAAAAGGTAAAAAGGCTAATTAGGTTATATGAATGAGATGCAAGAGCAATAACTGAGAGAGGAATTAGATGTGGAAGAAGGGCTATTAGTTTTGGAATCCTATTCACATTGGGAATGCATTGAAGAGAACAATACATATATACATAAATATAAATAGATAGATATTAGATAGATAGATAGATAGATAGATATTATATATATATATATAAGATATGAAACTTTTAAAAAAATATTAGGAAATAAGATGGACAGGGAATAGGATCAGTGGATATAATAGAAATCTGAATAGAATTAACGGGAATGAGTGTGGAGATTAATAAGAATGGAAGAAAGAAAAAGGGAAAGAGTGGAGTGAGAGGATAAAAAAGAATCTTTGGGGCTGTAACTTAAGTAACAGAAAATCAAGATAGCAGGTAGAAGTAAAGCAGTGGTCATTAGGGATAGAAAATAAGAGAGACACACAAATATAATAATAATGACCAGGAGAATTTATTAGAAAAAAAAAAGCAAGGGTAGTAATCATTGATCTCAGACAAAGTTAAAGCTAAAACAAATTTAATCAAAAGGGAAAAAAATAGGGAAACTACATTGTAGATCAGCTATATTAATATTGTTATAGTATTTAAAATAACTTGATAGTACAAGGTAGGAATATTGCTGTGATATAAAAATGATAAATTGGTCAATTTAGGGGAAAAAAGCATGTGAAGTCAATGTTTTGAAGGATGCTGTTATCTACCTTCAGAGAAAAAGAAGTCAAATAAATGTAATATGGTATTATATAGATGTATATGAACAAATAGGTATATGATTATAGATATCTCTATTTATATATATATATATGTCTATGTATATAAATATATATGTACTTAATTATAGTCTTCTTGGGGAAGGGGAAGGTAGAGGCAAGGGGAAAAAAGAATAAAGTAAAAAGTGCATAGCAGAGAACAAGAGAAAACCTACATGGAAGCAAAGAAAAGATGGACAGCTCTGAACATGATATGTAGTATTTATTATATAGGCTTTCTTGAAATTGAAATCTATCGCTTTATATTTTGAATCTTATGTTTTGCTGTGCATATGGTAATTTTTCTGTTTTTTAAAATGATATCTAAGTTTTAAATAAATAAAAATTTAAAATAAATGTAAACATTAAAAGATATTTCACCTCAGGAGACAATCAGAGAAGGGAACATCTTTAGTGAATGTGAGCCTTGGAAGCCTAGAATTATGGAAGAAGAACCCATTTCTTGGTAGAGATTCACCCTGAGAGCCTAGTAGGTCATTTCTTTTCAGTAATTCCCTTTTATTTTCTTTATTTTTTAATGTTCTTTTTAAAAAATGCACGATTTTCTTTTCTGGATAGTATTACCAAAACATTTAAAAAGTTTACACCTCCATTCTTCAGAAGAACTATTAGCTATCATGAATGTTGCTTTTCTAAACATGTGTTCTCTTTCCCTTTACTCCTTGCTTTAGGCATCTGACAACCAATTCTTTCATAGATCCTTTTTTGAAAATATGAGGGTTAATTTATTAAGCAAGGAAACTTAAATTATACATTGGGGAAATTTTAGCTCAAGGACAACATGCCAGTCATTATTCCTCAAAATATGCATTAGCTTTAGAATTATACATTGGAAGCTCAATGTCTTTCATAAATTAGCAAATGACAAATACTTTACTATGAATTCAGACCTCAAACTATCTCTTAAAAGTAAACCAGTAAATTAGATTGGAAATAGACTATTATTTTATAGATTACACAATATCCCATAATCACTTAAACATTACACTGATTCACAAATTTTTAAGAATCAATCAGGAATCAATACATATTAAAGATCTACTCTGTGCCAGGAACTGTGCTAAATACTAAGGATACAAAAGAAGCAGAAGACAGTCTCTACACTTAGGGAGTTAACAATTTAATGGGAGAGACAATACGAGAATAAATAAATAAAAATAAATACGGAATTTTAATTGAAACTTAAAGGAAACCTGGGAGACTAGAAGGAAGAGCAGAAGGAAAACATCCCAGGCATCAGGGACCACCTTTAATGGATATAATCAAACCAAATATTTCATTTTCAAGCCATATGAAAATTATGAAATTGGAAATGAAAACTTTCATTTTGAAAATGAAAAACTTTCAAAATATGGAGACTTATTTGAAGAAATCAAAATCATGTGGAAAAAGAATGAAGAATATATCATTCTTGTTATCTCAACTACTAGTAATATGATGAAGATACTTTCAGTGAGCCTACAGAAAATGAGATTACTGTATTTATTTATCTTATTTATTAGATTATGATATAGTCAACAGAGCATTACATATATATATGTAATTATATTAATCAACAAGCATTTATTAATCAAATACATTAATCAAATATAATGTATATGCATTGATGCAGTGGATAGATGCTGGGCCTGGAGTAAGGAGTATATGAGTTCAAAGCTGGTCTTGCTCATTTACCAGTTGCATGACCTTGGGCATGTCTCATTTTCCTCAACTATAAAATAGCGATAAAAATATCACCACCTTCTAAGGATTATTATGAGGATTAAATGAGACAATATTTGTAAAAGCACTTAGCATAATACCTGGCACATAGTAGGATCTATATAAATGTTTGTTGTTTTCCCCCAACTAATGTGTCATGTTCTGTGCAAAGTACTGAGGATATAAGGAAGAAGAAATGATTTTTGCCCTAAGAAGCTAACATTCTAATGATGGAGACAACCTGTAAATAAATAACATACAAAAACATGATGGAAAATAACTTTGGAGAAAAAGGGACTAATAGCAGAAGATCAAATATTTCCACGAGTATTTTTATCTGAATTTCAACACAACAACAAAAAGAACAAGGTGATCATCATCAATGACATTTGTGGTGATGATGATAGGATGGCAAACAAATTACTTGGGATGAGAAATTTTTTAGATATTTTATTTTGTGACAGAAATGGTCATGTATGTGAGTTCCTACTGACAGTAGGCTAACTCAGAAGATCTGACCTCCATCAAACAAAACTGGATCAAGCAAGATTTAGTCATAATTAGTTAAGGACTGGGTTTCAAGCCATATAAAATCATTTCATTCTCTCATGTTTTTAATTCTGATTTTTATATTAGCAAAAGCTGTAGCTCTTAAAGAATATACTCCAAAGACCATTTGGTATATTGCACTGGCTGTTGGTGTGGTGAAATCAAGCATTTGAGAATCATTGGATCATTCAAGTTCACAATGAAATAAGATTTGTTACACTGAAGGACAAAGAAACACGAAATCAAAAATGAAAACCAATGCTCTACGTTGACAAATTATTGTTCTATTAAAAACCTAATGATTTACCTCCAAACCAAGCAAAGACCTTCAGAGGGAGCTAGCAAGTCAAGTGATCTTATTGATTTGCCAAAAGAAGCAATCCTTGAAACCTTGAAAAACCTTTTCAACATGTATACAAAGTCAAAATTATTTTCATAATAATAGTAAGACATGTTAAACTTGCAGTTTTGTAGATATCAATAGATATAGCCAGTAGTGTGATGGAGTCAACTTGAATTGGCTTGTGAGAGATGATTGTTAAATTTTCACCATGAGTGTTTTTTTGAAATCAACAAATGCTACAAAACAGCATTAATTTATTGTTTTCTTCATTCTCTAGATAGAGAATATGTTAATGAAAATTAAAAGTGTATCATGTGTACATTTTCCCCTAGAAAGCCAACTATCAAACATTTGTCAGAAAATCTCTGGATATAACCCTACATAAGCAAAAGCTCTTTGAGAGCAGTTCTCAATAATTTTTAAGAGTGTCAAAGGATCATGAACATCTTTTTTTGAGAACCACTGCTTTAGATTGTATCACTGGTTTCCTGAAATTGGAAAACCAGTGTGTAAGCCAGCTACACAATAGAAAGAGATTTTTATAAAGCAACTCACTTTTTAATGAAAGGCTATACTAAAACCCATTCTTAAGTCCAAATCGACATCTCCATTACACTATAAAACATAAATAACAAAATGTTTTTGTCATCTTTAACTTCCAGTGACACTTAAAGCCTTGACCCTATTAAAGGAATAATGCTTTCTGATCAATATATTCATCTGTTAAGAAACTGAATTGTTCTGAAATGATAGAAATTCTTAAATCTAGATGGAATATTGCATATCAAACCCTGTACGATGTCATACATCATGAAATATTAAGAAATTTATCTAAGGTATGCAACTAACCATGCTTTGATGTTCTGAGAATTTGTCCAATTAAATTATATTAATAATTTAGAGGTTATATCCAAGGGTGGACTTGGAAAAATGGATTGTTCATCAGAGGTAAACTTAACATCCAGCCTGATAGAAAGAAATCTGGCTTTGTGATGAACAATTAAAAAATACGTGTCAAAATCTTGGAAAGTCAAAGTCAACCACGTAAAATAAATTAGTGTAGCAAAATAAGATGTATTAGCTTGTAAAAAATATTCAAGATGTAATAAGTTGTAAGGTTTTTTGCATGCCAATAATTTTTAAATTTTAATTTTGATACATTCCAGATAATTTTCTTTCCATTTTAACTACCTGCATAAATGTTTTAAAGTTTATCAATCACTTTATGTATTCCATTGCATTTGATCTCCACTGGTACTCTTTGAAGTAAGTGCTATTATTCCCATTTTATGCATGGTAGCTCAGAATAGTTATGTGACTCATGTATAGATACATAGCTCATGTGGTAGGATTTGAACCCAGATTTTCCAGATTTCAAGTCCAATATTTTCTAATAGCATATTATCTCAGCAAAAACTATTTCAAATGAATTTGACTTCAATAATGTTTGAGCTCATTTTTAACAGCATACATATCCTATATAAGGTAGAGAAGACAGATTTAGGAAAGAGAGATGATTAAAACTCCACCACCTTTATGAATCTTTCTTCAAGCCTTCTTTTTTCCCACAGATTCTCTGGGGTCAACTCATATTAGACCCAAGTCACATTAGGCTCTAAGGATTCAATAATGACTTCGGAATGATTTTCTTGATCATTCTCTGAAAGAGCATGTCAACAGTAGGTAACTGAGAGAAATGATTAATTTACCGCCATATTCAGCTCTTTTTGTAGTAGCTAGAAACTGGAAGATGAATGGATGTCCATCAGTTGGAGAATGGTTGGGTAAATTATGGTATATGAAGGTTATGGAATATTATTGCTCTGTAAGAAATGACCAGCAGGAGGAATACAGAGAGGCTTGGAGAGACTTACATCAACTGATGCTGAGTGAAATGAGCAGAACCAGAAGATCACTGTACACTTCAATACTGTATGAGGATGTATTCTGATGGAAGTGGAAATCTTCAACATAAAGAAGATCCAACTCACTTTCAGTTGATCAATGATGGACAGAAATAACTACACCCAGAGAAGGAACACTGGGTAGTGAATGTAAACTGTTAGCACTACTGTCTATCTACCCAGATTACTTATACCTTCAGAATCTAATACTTAACTTGCAACAAGAAAATGGGATTTACACACATATATTGTATCTGGGTTATATTGTAACATATGTAAAATATATGGGATTGCCTGTCATCGGGGAGAGGGTGTGGAGGGAGGGGGTGGATAATTTGGAAAAATGAATACAAGGGATAATATTATTTTTAAAAATTACTCATGCATATATACCATGAAAAAAAGAAAATTCTAAATAAAATTTTTTAAAAATTACCGCCATATTAATTACCAATTATTAAATTGGGATTCAGACTTTACAACTACCACAGGGAAAAGAGCCCTTGTCCCAATATCCCTTCACTAGAGTTTAAGGTGATCCAATTCAGGAGGAGAAAATCAACTAGATTGGTCTGGATGGAGATGGATTCCCTCATCTAGATTGCTGGAGGCATCTGAGTCTCATGATCAAGTAACATTTTCAGCTGCAGGAGCTAAAGACTGCTAGCCCATTTCCTTAAATTTCCATGAATTTGGGCAGATTTTCATTTGTCAGAGGCAGTCAATTTTAAAAAGGAATTTAATGAATTCAGTGTCTTCATTAGTTGCCTTTGGTTATGAAAAGAAACCCTTGTTCATCATTTTATTAATTATTAGCTACTCATTAATAAATTGATTGTGAATTACCAAGAAACTCTATCTTTATGGGTCTTTTCATATGTCATATAACAAAACATTCAGTGAGTTGTGTGTTTACTGATCATATCAAACTTACTTGGAGTAATATAGCAGTATATATCCAAAATTGTACCTGCTTGCTAACTTCTTATGATCTTATGGACTCTAGAACTATACTATCTGCTGAAGGCCATTGGGCAGCTTTTAAAAGTATGACTGCTTTCCAAATTAGATATTTTAAAAATACATATTCACCATTTTACAATGTATATTTTTCTTCTGAGTGACTTTGACTTGTCTGTCAGTGAGACACTGAGAACTGCACATAATATTTTGAAATCTTGCTCATTTCAAATGCCACGGAATGGCAGCTGTCAAACACTAGGGATGTCTTGGTCATATTTCAACTGTGATTATAGGATTCTCCTTGCACGTAACAGGATTAGGGTAGGCAGAAACTGGAATAGAAGAATGGAACAAAGACTCCATATTCAGAGCTAGAAGTATCCATTATTGGTGGATGCTGGTTTGCTGACTTTGAACTCTTCCTCAGAGTGAGTAAAAAAGGGATATTGGGCTATAATAGTGCAAGTGAAAAGAACAATAAAAATCAACTGAACACAGATTATTTGCAAAGATTAGTCTCAACCCTGGAGTATGAATAAAGGAACGTATTTCCCTCCAAATAGAGACGTCAGAAACTATAGGAGTAGAATGCCACATATGCTATTTTATAAAGAGCTGTCTCTTTGTTCATCCAACTTTTTATATATAAATATATTTTCCCCTTCATTATAAGGGAAGGTTATATGGTTGGATATAGGTAAAATATATCAAGAAAATTTCTGTGGTATAAAAAGGGATAAAGAAAAATAAAAACAAAATAAATACAAATAATCTAATAAGTGACAACCTGGAAATAGAAGGACTTTTTTTGGGGGGGGGGAGGTCTTTTTAAATTAGATCTGAGACTTCATTAATGTCAGGAACTTCAGGTGAAGAAATATCTTCTGTGCATGTCAGTGGTGTGAGGCAAGTCTTGAAATCAGTCTTTCTGATTTGGAATTTCCATTATTCTAGAATCCCTCTCATTGAAGGATTAATGTTGCAAAATTATAGAATCATTTACTACCAGAATTTTAAAGGTCATTAAGGCAAATAATCCATCCCATCAACAATATGAAAGAGGAACACGTCCAATTTTATTTCTTTTGGGAAACATGTCTCTATATCATCGCTCCATTCTACTTAACAGCTGACACCATGGAGCAATCCCTAATTTTCTCTTATTTGGATTATTATAATAGCCTTCTAAATAGTCTCTCTGCCTTAAGTGTTTCTTTTCTCCAATCTGTAATCTATTCAATTTCTATAGTGACTTTTCTGAGGTGCAGATTTGACTGTCAGTGTGGCACCCCAACCCAAACGCCATTGATTATTGCTTTAACTATCAAATATAATAATTTCAAGACCAATTGTTGACAAAATGTCAACTCTTGGAAGGAAGGGACTATTTAATTTTTATAATTTTAATTTTAGTGCCTAGTACTGTACCTGCCTAATAATAGGAATTTAATAAATGCTTTAGATATATGTTTGTATACATATATAATTTGGTTTTAATTTTGTTTTTATATCATTTTTGATACATATCTACCTTCTCCCTACCTCTGGTCCTTGGTAGTGCCACAAAGAAAAGCAGTTAATTATAACTAGCTGACATAGCGACCCCCACAATATATGCAATTTTCTGAACCGACTAGCCCTTACTATCCCTTTTTTTTGGAGCTTGAGTCTTCTTTTCTCTCTCAGACTGACTCAGATTTAGTAGTGACAACTACTAAATAGCATGGCAGCTTTGACCATTTCTTCTCTTTCTATCTCCTCCACTTTATAGTAATTTGTATTTTACCAAGTTACATGTAAAGATAATTTTAAACATTTGCTTTTATAAGATTATCATTTCCAAAAAATATTTTTCTCTCTTTATATCTGCCTTCCTTCTTCCTTCTCCCCCCTCCCCAAGATGGCAAACAATTTGATATAGATTATACATGTACAATCATAGTAAACATATTTATACATTAGTCATGTTGTGAAAGAAGAATCATAACAAAAGGGAAGAACCATGAGAGACCAAAAATTAAAAAGCTGAAAATAGTATTCTTTGATCTGCATTCAAACTCCACCAGTTCTTTCTTTGTATGCGGATAGCATTTTCCATCATGTGTCTTGGAATTTGTCTTAAATCATTATATTGCTTGGAAGAGGTAAGTCTATCAAAATTGATCATTGCACAATCCTGTTGTTTCTGTATACAATGTCTCTTGGTTCTGCTTGCTTCACTCAGCATCAGTTCATGTAAGTCTTTGCAGAGTTTTCTCTAATCTGCCAGCTTGTCACTTCTTATGGCATAATAGTATTCCACTACATTCACATACCTCACCATTTCCCCGTTGATGGACATGCCCTCAATTTCTAATTCTTTTCCACCAGCAGATGCACTCAAGGGCTCACCATATTTGTTCTGGACTTTATTGTGTATGTCCTTTAGGTTTCAGTTACACTGCTGCATCTCAGCAGTCCTCAGGTCAAGTGCTTTCTTTTCTAAAAGGAAGAAAGTGCTTCTTCATCTCTTCTTGAAGACAAAGTTGGTCTTTATAAGTAATTGGCACTTGGTCTCATTTTTGTGTGTTCTTTTCACTTAAATTGTATAGCCATTTTACACACACACACACACACACATGTATATATTTATATATATAAATATATATATGCACTATATATATATATATATATATATATATATATATATATATATATATATATATATATATATATATATATATATATATATATATATATATATATATAAATACATGATTCTCCTGATTCTGTTTACTTGTGAACAAGCCTTTCCATATTTCTCTAAATCATTTTCAAAGAATATTAAATTAAAAAGAACAAGAGTTCAGCCACCCCATTTAAATCCCATATTTGACAGACTAGGAAACTGAAGCCAAGAAAAAATATAATAATTTGATCAATGTCAGAAGAGTAGCAAGTTGGGGAGCTGGGACTAGGATATGGGATGGCAGACACCTGGCTGAGAATTGTAAATGATCTAAATAAGGCCTCCTAGCCATCATCATTTCTTTGTACCATGTTCTTTAGCCACTTTTCTACTGGATTGACCATGATACAGCTTTTAAAAAGTCAGGCTTGCTCTTGCCAAATGTACAAGGCCTGAGGGTCAACAGCTGCTCTTTTGAGTGTACCAGTTTTTGGACTGTTTGTTTCTAGTCCCACAAAGTTCTGACAGTGTTATACATGTCCCTTCCATCAATGCAGCCAGAATCCTAGAGGGGATTTCCTCTTAACTAAATTAACTAGGAAAAACCACAGCAGAGAAAGTCAGTGATCACAACTCAATGAGGAAATAGGGAGGGAGCATCTCAGGAAATATCTCTGCAAATGTGCAGCACGGACGGACTTTCTAGAAACCTAAATGGTGATAGCTCCTGAAGTCTCATACATCTTTCAGAGTCTGAGGGTTCTTTGCATATCAGCGGAACCAAAATTTCTTTCTCTAGTATATAGTAGAGATTAAGCTTTCTGAAACTGATATAGAGATAATGGAGCAGTTATATGATCTTATCTGCAAAGAGTTTGCCCCTAATTCTTCATGTTGGTTCTGGAGGGCCAGAGAGTGATAAATTTGAATCTTTCTCCTTTTTGTTATTAATATTACTCAATATTATTTATTATTCTATATTATACTCTATTATTATGTTTATTATTTATATATTTATTGTTATTATATAGAGTATAATAATACATATTATATATTATTATTATATATTACTCTCATAAACCTACTATAGGGAGTTGACCTAAAATACTAGAAACATTTTAAATATAAAAGTTATTATTCTTAGTGTCATCATGATGGTTATCATTGGCATTATACACAAAATTCTAGCAGACAGACTCACTTTAGTGGAGGACTTAACTTTTATGCAAAGGCAGAATAGTCATTTCTCTGACACTAGGAATAATTTTAACCAGAAAGAGGATGTCCATATAGTCAACAGGATAGATGGCATAATGTCTGGGGTGAATGGATGAAATGTGTACCATGGGATTTTGCCAAGAAAATATGAGTAGGTCAAATGAATTTTGGAGGAAGCCAGGTCAAATTCAAAAACAATTCAGGGGAAAGGCTGTAGAATTTGGAATCAGAGCAAATTGGCTTAAATTTTTGACTCTGCCACTTAATACCTGTCTGATTCTTGGTAATTCATGTAAGTACCTTAAACCTCAGGGACCTTGTAGACAAAATCAGAAGGGAAGATGAATGAATTAGATCTGGGCTTCTTTAAGTTTTTCTACTCATGACTCCTTATCTCCTGAGAAATTTTTATGCAATCAAGGGTATATGGATATATAAAATTGATATACCTGTCAAATATTTACTGAAAATAAATCATACTTTTGCAACACTCACATTCACTTATGAGACCCCATATGGGCTCTTTCCACAATTTAAGGATCTGGGAACTAGATGACCTTCAAGGTCATTTCTAGCATTAACTCTATAATTCTAAGATTAGATGACCTCTGAGATTACTTAGGACTCTCAAACCATGATCATATTTTCCCTATTTAGAGATCCATTTCTTTAGCTTATAAAGGTGTATTTCAAGAGTTCCTTATGAATGTGTAAATGAGAGCTAATGATATCTTAGCATGAATTGGGGAATCATATTATCCTGTGACTTGGCGAATAATCCACAGAAGTGGTTGGGGATAGGAAAGGAGAAAGACAAGGGAGGCCAGATCCAGAATAGGAATATGGGGCTTGGGGGAGGGTAGGGTATAATGTTCTTCTTCACCTCCTCAGGAATCATGTGTATTGGAAATATTGAGCAGCAGAAAAGAAGTGAACAGAAGGAAAATCAGAGGATGCTAGGAATATATGAGTATGATCATCATGTCTTGTCACATTTAGAAGTCAATACAGCCCATCCTAGCTATTCTTGTTGACTGACATAACAGGTGATTTGCTAGATAGCTTGAGGTTAATATTCTACTAACATGAATTGATCCCCTGTTGTTGTAAAGCAACTTAACATCTTTTCACGATCTTTCAGTTTGTTGTAAGCCTTTTAAAATTTCTGGTAGAATAGCTGGGTGAACTTGGGCAATTCATAATCTCCCGGGGCCTCTATTTTTTATATCTATGAAAAGAGATGATAAAATTAGAGGATCTCGAAAGTCTCTTCAAATTCCAACATTTTCGAATTCTATTGTAGAGATTGAACTCCAATAGAGGAGTCAGGTTAGCAATCAACCTCACTTTGGCATGTTATAGGAAACCCTGTGTCTCTTCAGGTCCATACTTCATGTCTAAAGTCTTCACCACTATAAAATATAATATTGATGGGAATTGCTATCATTCCCCTGAATTTTATCTCAAAATCTGTGATTATTTGTTGTGTCTTTAATTTAATTTGTTTGATTTGAAGACTAAGTCAAGTCTTAGCACGTGGGAGCTGTAGTTCTTGGCTGATAACACTCTCTAATAGCAGAATGTCTGAAAGGTACATAGGAGTTTAGGCTCTTCAGGACGGCTGTGTTTAGCTGTTAGAAAAAGTTGATTAAAACTAGTAGTGTCTAAGGTGGCAGAGGGTAAATCCCTAAGAGAGCATCGGTGAGAGTTGTGGTTTTTCCAGTACCAAGTGTTAATTGCATATGGACATAGTCCACTTTGATTCAGTGAAAAATGTCCTTTTTATGGAGACAGAAAACTCGAATTTAAATTTCAACTATGCGATTTACTTGCCATGTAATGTAGTACAAGATGCTTTATGGCTCACTGGGCCAATTTTTCTGTCCGTAAAATAAGAGGGTTGAACTCCATGGATGGCCTCTCAAGGCTGTTCTTGCTCAATATCTGTGATCCTATGCTAATACCAAAGACTTCATGGAGGAGATAGCACCTGAGTTGAATTTTGAAGAAATGTAAACATTTTGAACATTTCAGGGTTCATGAATACCTAAATGGATGAATTAAAGAATGGATAAGTGATAAAAATATTTATTAAACACATATCATATGGTGGAAACTGTGTTAGGTACTAGATATACAAATGTAAAAAGGAAAGATAGAGAATTTATCAAGTACCTACCATGTGCTAAGTGGTGAAGATACAAATAAAGGCAAAACAGAATAGTCTCTTCCTTCAAGGAGCTTACATTCTGATGGGAGAAGACATTCATAAAAGGGATCTGTTAAGTAGGGGCTGAGTTCAGGCTGAAGATACAAATAAAGGTAAAACAGGATAGTCTCTTCCCTCAAGGAGCTTATATTCTAAAGGGAGAAGACATTCATAAAAGGGTTCTGGAAAGTAGGGGGATGAGTTCTGGCTGAAGATACAAATAAAGGGAAAACAGGATAGTCTCTTCCCTTGAGGAGCTTGCCTTCTGAAGGAAGAAGACATTCATAAAAGGGATCTGGAAAGTAGAGGGGTGAGTTCATGCTGCCAGAGAAGATGTGGAAAATCTGGGGAGTAAGGTGTAGAGTTGAGATTCATGCCTTGAGTATCTCACGAAATGATGGTCTAGACCAGGGGTTCTCAAACTATGGCCCATGTGCCAGATGTGGCCTGCTGAGGACATTTATGTGGCCCTCCAGGTTACGGCAAATGGACTGAGGAGTGGAGACAGAGTGTGGGTTTTTGTTTTTACTATAGTCTAGCCCTCCAACAGTCTGAGGGATGGAGAACTGGCCCCCTATTTAAAAAGTTTGAGGACCACTGGTGGGGGAGGGTGTTAGCGAGCAGAGGAACATGCGAGACCAAGCAGGGGAGTGTGCAAAAGCGAGTGAATGAGTGGACAAAAGCGAGCGAGAGAGCTAGAGAGAGAGAGAAAGCGAGACAGAGGAAGAGAGAGAGAAAGAGAGAGAGAGAACACAAGAGAGAGCAAGAGAGAGCGAAAGTGATTAAGTGAGCGTGCCAGAGCAAGCGAGAGAACCCACAAAAGTGAGTGGGGGAGCATGCGAAAGTGAGTGGGGGAGTATGCGAAAGCGAGCAACTGAGTGGACAAAAGCAAGCGAGAGAGCTAGAGAGAGAGAAAGTGTGACAGGAAGAGTGAGCAAGAGAGCAAGAGTGAGTCAAAAAGAGTGAGAAAGCAAGACAGAGAGAGAGCAAGAGAGTGACAGAGACAGAACAAGAGTGAGAGAGAGAGAGACAGAGCAAAAGTGAAAGAGAGCAAGAGAGAGCGAGCAAAGGTGCCAGAGTGATCAAGGGAGTGCATGAGAGCGAGCAGGGGAGCACATGAGGGTGAGCAGGGGAGTGAGAAAGTGAGCAAGCAAGTGTGCCAGAGCAAGTGAGGGAGAGTGCAAGAGTGAGCAGGGGATCACGTGAAAGCAAGCGTGTGAGCAGACAAAAGCAAGCAAGAGAGTTAGAGAGAGAGAAAGTGAAACAGAGGAAGAGTGAGCAAGAAAAGAGTGAGAATGAGAGCAAGAGTGAGAGAGAACAAGAGAGAGCGAAAGTGAGCAAGCAAGGGTGCCAGAGCGAGCAAGGGAAAGTGCGAGAGTGAGCAGGGGAGCATGTGAAGGTGGGTGAGTGAGCAGACAAAAGCGAGTGAAAGAGCTAGAGAGAGAGAAAGCGAGACAGAGGAAGAGCAAGGGAGAGAGAGCGAGACAGAGAGAGAGCAAGAGAGTAAGAGACAGAACAAGAGCAAGAGAGACAGAGAGCAAGAGCGAGAAAGTGAAAGTGAGCAAGGAAGGTGCTAGAGCAAGCCAGGGAACACACGAAAGTGAGTGGGGGAGCATGCAAATACGTGTGGGGGAGCATCCCAACATGTACCAACATGTCACATGCTCCAACATATTCTAAAACGTCACACACTCTAACATGCCACACACTGTAACATGCCCTAACATGTCATGTGCTCTAACATGCTCTAACATATAACACACTGTAACACACTCTAACAAGACATACACTCCAACACACTCTAACATGCTCTAACACATTACAAGCTCCAACACTCTCTAACATATCACATGCTCCAACACACTCTAACACATCACACGTTCCATCATGCTCTAACACGTCATGTTCTAGCTTGATCCAACATGCTCTAACACACTCTAACACGTCACACACTATAACATGCCCTAACAAGTCACATGGTCCAACACACTCTAACACTCTCTAACATGTTACAAGCTCCAACATGCTGTAACATGTCACATGCTCCAACATGCTCTAACACTCTTCAACACACTCTAGCACATCACACACTGTAACATGATATGCTCTAACACATCACACATTCTAACATACTCTAACACATCACACACTCTAACACATCACACACTCTAACACGTCACACACTCTAACATGTCACAAAGCTCCAGACCAATCAGGAGAGAGGGTCACAGTGCAGAGATGTCACAGGGATACAAGACTGCTAGCAAGGAGGTGGAAACAATCCTGAGAGTGAGGGAAGAGAGCTAACACCTTTAAGAAATTTACATGCTAACAGGAGGAGACATTACTAATAAGGGAATGGTAACAAGGGATGAGAGTTTGGGTTGGAAAAGTCACTGAAAAGCTGAGTGAAATTCAAGGGAAATTGATTGACATATCCGTTCCAGAAGCAGTGGAAGGATTCATTGATTATTGTTCCCAGAGGAAGAGATTGAAAGAAGGTGGGCACATAGTCAACAGGATAGACAGCGTGATGTCTGGGGTGGATGGATGAGATGTGCGCCATGGGAATTTGCCAGCTAAATGTAGTGAGTAGGTCAGATGAATTTGCCCTTACTCATTTGCCAATCAGAACAAGTTAGCTTTAGGGCAGGATTTCTCAAACTGAGAGGATTAATTTCTCTAGGGAGGCAAATCCCTAGACCCCATATTACTATAGCTCTTATTAAAGAGAAAATTGAATGGGATAGTAGGAAGAATACATCCTTAGGAGCTTACCTTTTCCTTTAGGAAATTCTTTCTTTACTTCAGGAGAACAAAAAATAGTTCTGCAGCCATGAGATGAGAATGTGATTTCCTCCATCTCTCCTTTAGCTTCCTTTTCTAAAAGGGGAATCCTGTCAAAGCAGAAAATGAAGGCCTTAGTCATCAGTGACAACCCTTGTTAGGTGTGTTCCTGGTGACAGGCTCCTCTGAAGCTTTGGTGTTGTTAAAGTGCAAACACCCAGTCCTGTCCTAAATATATGTCAGTAGGTGCCAGAGAGGCTGCAGATGAGAAAGTGTCATCAGCTCCCCGGTAATTGGAACAAGGCAAGAGGACACTGTGTGCAGAGATCTGACAAAGGATTAACCTGTCTCCCTCACTGTACAGCAGTAATGGGCTCATTCATTACTCACAGCAGTTCTTGACACCCGGTTGTAGTGAGAATACAGCCTCTTGTCACACACTAAGGGGGCTAGCCCAAATTATTCAAAAGGAAGACATAGCAGAAGGCTTGCGGTGGAGTGGAAAGGGCTCTGGGTTAGGAGCCAGAGGACCTGAATTTGAATCCCAGCCCTGTCACTCATTACTTGTGTGAACTTAGGCCAATCAGTCCTGGTCTCTGGGTCTCTATTCTTCTATTTTTAAATTGAAGTGTTAGACTTAGTAGCCTGTAAGGTTTTTTCTCTGTAGCAAGGCAGTACACTATTGGCCTGGAGTCAGGAAAACCTGAGTTCGAATCCAGCCACAGACACTTATTAATTGTGTGACTCTGGGCAAGTTAACCTTATTTGCCCCAGTCTCCTAATTTGTATAATGAACTAGAGAAAAAAATGGTAAGCCATTTTTGTGTCTTTGTCATGAAAAACTTAAGTGAGACATGACTAAAAAATGACCGACTGGAGGATCTCTTTAAATTCTTAATCCCATGATTTCTCTGAGTAAAATTTAGGGAGTATTTTTCTAGCAACAAATGCATCCAACTTTCTAGCTTGGTTATGAAAATAGAGAATTTTGCTAACATGAGAAAAGATCTCAGTTGCTATCTAATCCAACCCAGAATGGATCAAGAATTTCTATCACAACATCCATCCATCCATCAATTAATCAGTCAACAAGTATTTGTTAAATTTTTATTGTGTGAAAGGTATTGTGTTAAAAACGGAAAATATAAAACCTTATTTTTCAGAACTTTATGTTCTATTATAATGCACCTAAGAAGTGGCAATCCAGATTCTGATTGGAGACATCCAATGAGGGAAAACCCTTTGCCTCCTGAGGCCTATAATCTAGCCTGGACTACTTGGTTGGGAAGCATTTGGAAGGAATTGGATTTTTTTAAAAAAGATTTTCAATAGTATTTTATTTTCCAAATATATGTATTTGTAAAGACAGTTTTCAACATTCATTTTAAAGAATGTATTCCACATTTTCCTCCCTCCCTCTATTATCCAAGGCAGCTAGCCATCTGATATAAATAAAATATGTGTAATTCTTTTAAACATATTTTCATATTTGTCAGGTTGTTCAAGAAAAATTAGGCCAAAAGGGAAAAGCCATGAGAAAGAAAAAACAAACATACAAACAAACAAAAAGGTGAAAATACTATGCTTCAGTATATATTTGGTCACCATACCTCTCTCTCTGGATGTGGATAGCATTTCCCATCCTGAGACGATTGGAAATGAAATGGACTTTGATTTGGAAGAGACCCAAAAAGCTCTCTGGTTTAACTCCTTCATATTTTCAATGAGGCTACCAGAGTTACACAGATAGTATCACAGGTTGAATACCTGTTCTTTTACTTTGTAGTTAATACTCTTCCATTATATCATGTGAAATTATATGGTATGTTTCAAATAGGCAACATGACATTGTAAATCCTTTCCTTGCATGAGGGAATGGCTCCATGGAGGTTATACTGCTCCATGGGGGAAGCAATTAATATTCTTGATTATATCCGAGCCCAGCAGTGAGGAATGCATGTGTAGATGACCTGAATGAGATCCTTTTCTCCCTCTCTACTCCTAGTGTCATGTCAGAAATAGCGAATATAGATTGGAAATAGAGTATCTAATAAATCAAGACTTTCTGATCAACCAGATGGGGAAATTCACAAATGTAGGTAAAGTCACTTGAATCTCATGAACTGGAAAATGTTTTTGAAAATTGTTCTGAAAAATGAATGGATGCCCATCAATTGGAGAATGGTTGGGTAAATTATGGTATATGAAGGTTATGGAATATTATTGCTCTGTAAGAAATGACCAGCAGGATGATTTCAGAAAGGCCTGGAAAGACTTACATGAATGATGCTGAGTGAAATGAGCAGGACCAGGAGATCGTTGTATACTTCAGCAGCAATACTGTATGAGGATGTATTCTGATGGAAGTGGATATCTTCAACATAGAGAAGAGCTAATCCAATTCCAATTGATCAATGATAGACAGAATCAGCTACACCCAGAGAAGGAACACTGGGAAATGAGTGTAAACTGTGAGCATTTTTTTTGTTTTTTCTCCCCAGGTTATTTTTCCTTCCGAATCCAATTCTTCCTTTGCAACAAAAACAATAACAAAATTTGGTTCTGCACATATATATTGTACCTAAGATATACTATAACATATTTAATATGTACGGGAATACCTGCCATCTAGAGGAGGGGGTGGAGGGAAGGAGGAGAAAAATTCAGAACAGAAGGGAGTACAAGGGATAATGTTGTAAAAAATTATCTATGCATATGTACTGTCAAAAGATATTATAGTTTTAAAATTAGTTTTAAAAAATTTAAAAAAAAGAAAGTTGTTTGTAAGTCCATTTTAAGTAAATTCCTGTTTGTCACTACTAGCTCTTGACATTTAAGATACTTTTCTTTCTTTCTATCTTTCTTTTCTTTTCTTTTCTTTTTTTTTTTTTTTTTGATATTTATTTATTTATTTACAAAAAATTTATTCTTAAGGTACTTTTCCACCTGGTTCCCAAACCACGAGTTTTGGGCTGGATAGAGACACTATATTCTGTATTTACCAGGGTGAGTAGGAATAATCAACCTCTTCAGACTCCTGATTTTCCCTGAGGCTCAGTAAAAGTGTTGTGTTTTCAAAACAGAAATGGAAGCAAGATACACACTTCAGTGGCCTTAGTTTAATTTAGCAGCTCATCAGGAATATAAGCTCTATAGTGAATGCCCTTGAACCATGGCGATTCCTGATTTCAATTTATACTCCCTGGAGCGAACTTCTCAGTCGTGGGTCACCCATCTATAGAGCAAAGCATGAAGCATCTATAGGAATGATGGCTCAATATTATCTATATCTTTCCACTTAAATTAATTTTATGCTTCAGAGTCTCTGATCATTCCATGTGGTTGATAAGGTCAAAAAAAAAGATTGTCTCAACATAATTCTTTTTACCCTATTTTTTGTTGAGTTTGCTTATCTCCCCCACCCCAGTCCCACTAATAAGTTAAATGTTTAGAGTAGTGTCGGATACAATTACTTTAAGAATTTGCTAGTAGTAGGTCAGTAACTTTGTATGTATGTGTGGAGATTTATGTGAACTATAATTTCTGAGCCCCAATCCGTGTGTTTCCCATTAGCAGATTAACTTTTAATAAAAAGATTTACTTAAAAGAAAGCAAAAATAGTTATGTAACATTTCAAACACAAATGTAGGGATGCACACTCTCCCACAAATGTTTAAGGGCCCTAGGAAAAGTGGGCCCAAACATAAAATCCAATGCTCATGAGAAGCACATGTAGAGAATACATGCAGCCAGGATAATGTAACTTTAACTCTAAATCACATCTCTTTTAATGGATTGTAATCACAGATGTTAGCCAAGGCAACTGTGCTAAACACCTGGCTACACCACAAAGCAGTGCTGCTCTGTGGTTATCTTGAATTGTTCAACTGCAAGGATGCTCCACAGACAGGTTAGTTGACTCTACTGATAACCTGGCTGCTGCACTGGATCATCCAGGTCCTAAAGACCTCTTCTATGTGACAATCTTTCAAAACCCTGAAAACACTTATCTATATCCCCAGAAAATTCATCTTCTCCCAACTAACCAAAAGCAGTTCTGCTATTGATTCTGATACACTATGAATCCAAGGCCATTTTATGTTATCTTCTCCTAGATCCTGAAAACATAGTGAACAAAACTGAACACATTTCCTGACAGGAAATGAGTATCATGTTTAAATCACTTTCTTTTCCCCCCTGGGCAATATGTTTTTCTTAGTTCAACTTTAGAATTCTTTTTTATTTGCATTACATTGTACCTAGTTATGGCATTTCCTTCCAAACTATACAAAGTACATCCATCCTTTGACAAGAACTCTTTTAAATCTTTTGCTTGAATGCATCCATGAATTTATCTGCATGAGTTCTCTGAAGAACTAAACCTTATTTGGAACTATTCCCAAAGAGTTACAAACTGTACATACCCTTTGATCCAGCATTTACCATTAGTAAGTCTGTTTAAGACTTGGAAATTCTGGGGATTCCCATCAACTGGGGCATGGCTAAATAAGTTGTGGTATGTGATTGTAATGGAATACTATTGTGCTACAAGAAATGACAAGCAAGATGATTTCAGAAAAACCTAGAAAGACTTACATGAACTGAGACAGAATGAAGTGAGGAGATCAAGGAAAACATTATACAAATAAATAGAACTTTTTATATGATAATGAACTAAAAATGATTCAGTGATAATCAACTCTAAATGAATACATGATTCTCAGCAATCTAATGATCCAACACAATTCCAAAAAACTTATGATGAAAAATATTATCTATCTCAAGAGAAGAAACTGATAAGAGTATGGATACTCATCAGAACATGCTTTAAAAACTTTTTCTTGTTTTTTATTTTTTGATCTATGTTCTCTTTTGTGACATGGCTAATATGGAAATAAGTTTTGCATGAATGCAGATGTATTATATATATATATACATACATACATATATATATGTATGTATATATATATATATATATTCAAAATGTTTAGCTTTTCTTTTTTTCCCATAGTTTTTTATTTACCAGATATATGCATGGGTAGTTTTCCAACATTGACAATTGCCAAACCTTTTGTTCTAATTTTTCCCCTCCTCCCCCTCCCCCACAGATGGCAGGTTGACCAATACTCGTTAAATATGTTAAAGTTTAAATTAAATATAATATATGTATACATGTACAAACAGTTGTTTTGCTGTACAAAAAGAATCAGACTTTGAAATAGGGTACAATTAGCCTGTGAAAGAAATCAGAAATGCAAGCGGACAAAAATAGAGGGATTGGGAATTCTATGTAGTGGTTCATAGTCATCTCCCAGAGTTCTTTCACTGGGTGTAGCTGGTTCAGTTCATTACTGCTCTATTGGAACTGATATGGTTCATTGAATTGTTGAAGAGAGCCACATCCATCAGAACTGATCATTATATAGTATTGTTGTTGAAGTATATAATGATCTCCTGGTCCTGCTCATTTCACTCAGCATCAGTTCATATAAGTCTCTCCAGGCCTTTCTGAAATCATCCTATTGGTCATTTCTTACAGAACAATAATATTCCATAATATTCATATACCATAATTTATTCAGCCATTGTCCAATTGATGGGCATGCACTTAGTTTCCAGTTTCTGGCCACTACAAAGAGGGCTGAAGTGTTTACCTTTTCAAAGAGGGGGTAAGGAAGAGAAAAAAGGAGGGAATTTGGAACTCAGAACTTATTTTTTAAAATGAATCATATAGCAAATTTGAAAATCTGAAAATAAAGGAGGAGATTAATAAAACCGAATATAAGAAGTCTATTGAACAAATAAACAAAACTGAGAATTAGTTTTATGAAAAAAACCCAACAAAATAGATAAACCTTTAGTTAATTTGATTATAAAAAGAAAAGAAGAAAATCAAATTACTGGTATCAGAAATGAAAAGAGTGAATTTTCCACCAATGTAGAGAACATAAATGTAATAATTAGGAGCTCTTTTTTCCAACTGTATGTCAATAAATATGATATGAATATTATGGAATATTATTGTTCTATAACAAACGATCAGCAGGATTACTTCAGAAAGGCTTGGAGAGACTTGCATGAACTTCTGCTGAGTAAAATGAGTAGAACCAAGAGAACATTATACACAACAACAAGAAGTCAAGAATGACTTGCTTGACCCAATTTAGCAGTGAAAGGACATAGCTGCTGAAACACTAGGCCCTGAAAACAGGAGACCTAATCATCCATTGGCTACATGAAATCCAGAAATAAGCTGGTGATGACTCCCCAAAGAGAGAAAAGGGGACTCCTCAATGGAAGAAATACACAAATGAAATCCTGTGGTGTATTGCAACAATTATTTTAAGTTTGAATTCCCTCTCCAATGGATAGACTAATTTAGTAGAACATAGAGTGCCATAATTTGGTAGGGGAAAGAGTTTTTCTACTTCTGCCTTTGCTATACTTTCTCAGCAAATATGCCTTTGAAAAAGTTAATTTATGTTACTTGATTGTGGTATTGGGGAGCTATGAACTGGTAGATTGACATTTGTAAAACACATTTGTGAGCAATTGTATTATACTTTCTAAACCTTCATGATTATCCTTAGAACTCTGAGGGTAGATAGCTAAGTAAGTTCTAGGGACCTGAAGTGTTCCCTTTCAATGAGAGTTGGGATTGTGAGCCCTGAGGCTGCAAGCTACATCATAATGGGTAGAATAAATACAAAGTATAAAAAATATAAGATAACCTAAGTAAAATCTAGTTGAGAGGATCAAGAGAAGTCTAGTTGAGAGGATCAAGAGAGGTTTTATGTATGAGTGGAACTGAAGCCATATCCTGAAGGAAAGAAAGATGGAATGAGTTCAGGCTTGGACAGGGGCTGGAATGAAGTAATAGCTGTGGGATTTGTAGTGTCACACATGGGAGAAACAATATTTTGTTATTTGTTGAAATTTGACCTGAATGATAGAGAAATTTTTTTAAAAAATGGTCTTTATCCAATTTTCAGATGATGAAATTAAAACTATTTCCACTCATATGAAAGAGTGTTCCAAATCACTATTGATCAGGGAAATGCAAATTAAGACAACTCTGAGATATCATTACACACCTGTCAGATTGGCTAAGATGACAGGAACAAATAACGATGAATGTTGAAGGGGCTGTAGGAAAATTGGGACACTGATGCATTGTTGGTGGAGTTGTGAAAGAATCCAGCCATTCTGGAGAGCAATCTGGAATTATGCCCAAAAAGTTATCAAAATGTGCATACCCTTTGACCCAGCCATACTACTACTGGGCTTATATCCCAAGGAAATACTAAAGAAGGGAAAGAGACCTGTATGTGCCAAAATGTTTGTGGCAGCCCTTTTCATAGTGGCTAGAAGCTGGAAGATGAATGGATGTCCATCAATTGGAGAATGGTTGGGTAAATTATGGTATATGAATGTTATGGAATATTATTGTTCTGTAAGAAATGACCAACAGGAGGAATACAGAGAGGCCTGGAGAGACTTACATCAACTGATCCTGAGTGAAATGAGCAGAACCAGAAGATCATTATACACTTCAACAATGATACTGTACGAGGATGTATGCTGATGGAAGTGGATTTCTTCAACATAGAGAAGAGCTAATCCAATTCCAATTGATTAATGATGGACAGAACCAGCTACATCCAGAAAAGGAACACTGGGAAATGAATGTAAACTGTTATTTTTACCTTCTGAATCCAATTCTTCCTGTGCAACAAAAAATTTCGTTCTACACACATATATTGTATCTAGAATATATTGTAATATATTTAACATGTATAAGACTGCCTGCCATCTGGGGTCGGGGGTTGGGGGAGGAAGGGAAAAATCTGAACAGAAGTAAGTGCAAGGGATAATGTTATAAAAAATTACCCATGCATATGTACTGTCAAAAAAAAGTTATAACTATAAAATAAAATAAAAATTAAATAAAAAAAAGAAAAATGGTCTTTATCAAAGATTCTGGGATTGGATCTTTATTCTAAACTTCTATTCAGCCTATGGTGTCCTTCCACGAATGGTTTATGTTAGCTAAAATCCTGGTAATAAAAGCTCAGCTTATTTAACTTCAGATTTCACATCAAACTTTGCTTTCTGATTGAATTTTATACCATATCATACCATGCTATAGAGTTTCATGCAATATTTCATCCCTTTACTGAAACATAAACTTCGTGATGGTAGGTACTATCAGAGCTAATCTTTTTATTGCTCACAGTATGAAATGGTGTTTCTCACACAGCAGAAGTCAGCACTTATCGCTGATGAACCTTTTGAAATTAGAGTTGAATATTACTCAGCACAAAGTATCTAGTACAGAAGATAGAGTTTCAAACCTGGAGACAGGAAAATATTATTCTGAATTCAACTCTTCTTAGCTGTGTGATTTTGGGCAAGTCACTTAACCCTGTTTGTCTCATTTCCTTGTCTGTCAAATAAGCTGGAAAAGGAAATGGCAAATTACTCTAATTTCTTTGCCAAGAAAACCTCAAGTGGGATTATGGAGTCAGATATGGTTGAAAAAGAACTGACCAAATAATAATATGCAAATGAAATCCTTTCAGTCTCTGTTCATCACTGGCATCATTGATCAATTCAGAAGGCCCATTCCAGCCTCATTGCATCTCTGTAGGAGGCTTATTTGTTATGACCACATGCAGAGCTGTTTCTCAAGGCCCAATAAGGTAAGCATTTGTAGCTTTTCCCAGAAAATCACAGCATTAGGACCTCCTTAGTAGCCCAGCTATCCTGATTTAGTGGCTCACATACTCCACTCAATTAGTTTCCTCCTATGGTAAGACTGGTCCATTTCCCCCTGCTTAAAATTTAATCAGACATTTTACTGCTCATCAACACTTTAACGGGACCATTTCAAGCTTGGGAATGGCCACACATCTCAGCTTAATTACTGCTAACCGACAGATGTCACTTTCACCCGTCCTCTCCTCCCAGTCTCCTCCAGCTGCATAGATCCTGGAAGGAACATATTCTTTAAATAAACCACAGAGTGGAAATGTAATCAGAGATTAATGGAGAGGCACCAGTCCCTCATTTCTGCCTGATTGGAATTTGGTCATCTCGGAGAAGCTAAATGCTCTATACACATGGTGGCTGGGAGAGGTGATAAAACCCACTCTCAATTTGTGGCTGTGATCAGCAACTTAGGGAATGTTAGGACCGAATGGGACCTTTGAGGTCATCGACTCTCTCTTTCACTGACCGGAGGGTAGAGGAATCGGGTATGTATCAGGGAAGAGGGAAATGCCAGATGAATGAGCTTCCCCCATCTGCCACTTCTGTCATATCTTCCGTGGGACACTTTCTGCACAGGCTAGCCCTTATTCAACTGTGAAATTGGAACCACAGAGAAGGATGTAGCATTTCCATCATATTTCAACCATGGACAGCATCTATGCTGATGGGGCAAATGGCAAAAGGAAGATGGCTTTTCTGAGTTGGGGGAACAGACAAGACAAGTGATGGGTGCTACTGGCACGTCATGGTAGTTACAATTGATTTGGACTGATTCCATTTTAGTTTTCCATTAGACTTTGCTTTAATGTACCCTTTCCTTCCCTCTAGCTCTCAACTCTTCTATCCTATTTAATCCTGACCCTGAAAACCTGGCACGTAGCCCTTCAGTGAATCCAGCACCGATGTCAGAGCCTGGAAATTGAGCTGCCAATGCTTTGTCTTTCCTCTAAAAGGGTAGTGCAACAAACCAGAGTTGGAGTCAATGCTTTGGGGTTGGGAGAATCTGTAATTATATATCTGAATTCTTTAGGGGCTGGATGGAAACTCAAATCCATCTGTGTCATTCCTGAATAGGCATCAATGGTAGCATCAATCTATTTATCTGCAGCAGATAAAGGAGTTGTAGAAAGAGAATGAACAGAAAAGATGGATGGAAAATCCATTGAAGTGCTAGTTCTTGTTAAATTAGACCTGGAAAGATTGGAATTGTTTTGCCAAAATGTTCTGAAGCATTAGTGATATGACTGATTGCCCCTGATATTATGCAAAGTGTTGTACTTTGAGAGATAAAGTGCCGAGGTTCCTGTTTTTGGGGTGTGTGTGTATATAATCTATTGGCATTCCGTGATTCCTTTGGTTTGGTTGTCAGTTTCCCCTTTTGTAAAGTGACATAATGAATGAAATGATCTCAAATCTTAAAAGAAATAATATAGATATTAAAAGGCAACTACTAACCATTATGTTTCTAATGTTATATTTTATGGTATAAAATAATGAAAAGTGAACTCTTAAGAAATATAAAAACAAAATTATTTAGCATCATGGAATATTATTATTCCTAAATTTAGGTAGAGATAGATGAGACCCTAGACTCTAAGGTCCAGAGAGGGCATGACTTGTAAAGGATTATGGAATATTATTGTTCATAAATTTAGATAGAGATAGATGAGACCTTAGGTTTTCAGGTCTAGAGAAGGTGCAGCTTATAAAGGATTATATAACTGCTAAGTTTGAGGCAAAAGTTGAAATCAGATCTTTAAGATTTTAAAACTAGGGGAGTTAGGTGGCACAGTGGATAGAGCACCAGCCCTGAAGTCAGGAGAACATGAGTTCAAATCTGGTCTTGGACTCTTAACACTTCCTAGTGGTGTGACCTTGAGTAAGTCACTTAACACCAATCGCCTCAGCAAAAAATAAATAAATAAATAAAATTTAAATCTAGTGACTCTACTATGATATTCTGCCTTTTAGAATTATGAAACAGCAATGCAAGTTTGCACAAGTGAGACACCAAATGTACATATTAGAAATAAGAAGCTTATTGGTAGTGTTACATCCTCAGAAAATGGGGAGATAAAGCTCTAATACTGAGGGGTTTTGCTAGGATACCATCTGTGGATGTGAAGTCAGAGCTAGAAAAAAAAAAAAGACAGAAGTTTGTATCCTTTGATAAAACTTCCCAAAGTAAAGGAGGAATGTTTATTAAAAGTGTATACAATTTATACAGTTAAAGATTTATACAGTGTAATCAGTCAAATCCTGGAAACAATGTTTACTATGGGTTTGCTTTGTGTCAGTCACGGGTTACAAAGATACAAAGAAGATCAAACACATCACCCACCCTCATAGAGTATCCATTCTAATGAGGTAGAGGATGAAATGGAAAAGTAGGAGTGGTTGAACAATGCTGCTCATTAAACCATCCCTCCCCTGCTACACTACTATCATTTCTAACTAATCTATTAATAGGGCAGCGAGGTGGTGCAGTGGATAGAGTGCCAGCCTTGAAGTCAGGAAACCCCTTAGTTCATCTATAAAATGAGCTGGAGGAGAAGGAAATAACAACCCACCCCAATATCTTTACCAAGAAAACCCTAAATGGGGTCATGAAGAATTAGACGTGACTGAAATGGCTCAACAACAATAACAACCATCTATTGATGAGATTGACTATTTATTACTGTAAAATCTCTTAGTGGTACCGCATCTTCCTGTTGTGTTCAGTTGTCTAGTTTTGAGTGAAATTTTCACAAATGTAAGGAATGTAACTGAATTTATCTATGAACATGAACTGGATTGGATAAAAGGGAAAAAAGACAGTAGATTTCATCCCGATGATGAGTTAGTTTGCAAACAACTGTAGAGTCATCTGCTATTTATCAGTCGTTGGACTGAATTCTAACAGCTGTTTTCAAAATAAGTGATTGACAAAGTGAAGCCTTCATTTTCTCCAAAGGGTTTCTGGTGTACACAGCATGTGTCTACTTACTTCACTTCAGAGGGCACCAAGTGCAGAGTCTTTGCAGGTGAACTTAATTGCTGCTATCCCATGATGCTTGAGTATAGGCTGTTTTCTAGAGAGTGAATTAGTGTGATTTTTAGATACTTTAAAGGCTGATGCCAATTGTAGGTTATTCTAAGGTCAATGGAAAGATGCATAAGGGGGATAAATAGGTATAACATTACCAGTGAAGACATACCAAGAATATGTATCACTAGGAAAAAATATGGGCCAAATAATAAGCATTTATTAAGTAACTATTATGTACAAGGCTCTATTCTAGGTGTTCAGGACATGAAAACAGAAAAAAAAAACCAACAGGCATTGTACTTCCTCAAGAACATTTTATTATCATCTCTCAGTCTGTCTGCATAAATGGTCCTTGAATTGTATCTGAAAAGTACTCTCTCCCTGTTTGCATCCCATAGTATTCTTCACTTACTTAAATATGCAACTAATGAATCACCTTCTAAATTAATCTTTGCTGATCATTCCAGCTGTTTGCATTCTATAGCTCTTAAAAATAATTTTGTGTATATATGTATATGTATAAATATAGAGAAATATGGATAGATAGAAATTTATACATTTATATATGTGTACATCTGTAGCATTTGTAAATAAATTCTTAAGTCATACAGTTGGAAGAGGATAGAGGACTAGACTAGGAATCAGAAAGCTTGAGTTCAAATCCTGCCTTAGGCCTTTACTAGTTTGGTGATGTTGGACAAATCACAACCTCGAATTAAAGATTATTCTTCTATGTCCTCACCTATATAATGAGTATTATACGTAGTATCTACTTCCCAAGGTTGTTGTAAAGAGCAAATGAGATCTTATTTCTAAGACACCTTGAAAATTTTAAAGTGGTATATAAATGCTCTCATCATCATCATCACCACTACCACTACCACCACTATTCTCCTCCTCTTCCTCTTCCTCATCATTATCATCATCATCATCATCATCATCATCATCATCATCATTGCTGTTATTATTATTAACTTATGTTCATATTATATCCCTCCAGAATCATGTGAACTCCTTTAGGTCAGGAACTTTTTTTTGTCTTGTTATAGCATCTAGCATCTAGCAGAGTTCCTACCATTCACTCCTTCACTCATTTAATTAATAAACATTTATTGAGAAAACATGCAAAAGACATTGCGTTAGACATAGTGAATCTATTTTTCTCCTTTTGGGCAGATGTATGATTTCATTAGTGGATGAATTTGATCCTCATGAAGAAACCCTCTCTTCCAATGCAGATGGACAACTACTTGGCAACTTTGGCCTTATAGAGTCACCAGGGTAAAACTCCCAAGAGTCACTCAAACGATATTACTAATAGAATGAACTTGAACACAGATATTCATGTGTCTGCGACTGGCTTTTTTCCATTACACACCATTCTCTATCTCTTGCATTGAGGATAACAAGATAAAATTTGTCAGTCTCTGACCTTGAAGAACATAAATTCTACTAATTGGGGTGTAAATGGGAAACAGATCTACTCTATGCAAGGTCAAATGTATGTGCATGTATATGTGTGTATATGTTTTTATGTAATTTTGGCACAAAAGAAATCTCTACAGAAAAAAAAAACTTGGAAAATTTGAGGAAGGGATTAGGTGGAGATGGGAGGAGAAGTAGGTTTAAAACAAGATTCCATTAATGATGTCTGGTTGAGGTTGACCTCAATATCATTGGGGAAAAAAAAAAGTGTTATGCAGTAGAACACATCTTGGGCATGAAGTTATCAGGGACATGAATTTCAATTCTGGCTTAGATACTTACTAGCCATATCAGCTAGATAGCTATGTCATAATAGAGTAATGGATTTGGAAGACCTGAGTTCAAATCCAGCCTCAGATATTTGCTGGCTATCACTTAACTTCCGTTTGCCTCAGTTTCCTTATTTATAAAATAGGAATAATAATATCATCTATCTCTGAGTTGTTGTGAATGTCAAATGAGATAATATTTGTCAATCAGTAGTATTTTTGGTTCAAGGTAAGTGCTATATCAATTTTAGTCATTCTATTATTATTACTATTAAGCACTTACCTTCTCTGAGCTTTGCTTTCCTTATCTATAAAATTGTTATTGTTGTCTGGTCGTTTAAGTCATGTTCAACTCTGTGACCTCATTTAGGGTTTTCTTGGCAAAGAAACTGGAGTAATTTGCCATTTTCTTTTCTAGCTCCTTTTACAGCTGAGGAAACGGAGGCAAACAGAATCAAGTGACTTGTTTAGGATCATACAGCTAATGTCTGAGGCCATATTTGAATTCAGGAAATATCTTCCTCATTATAAATTTGGCACTCGATCTACTGTACCACCTACCTGCCCCATCTATACCATTGCAATCAGAAGACTTAAAACTACTTATAAAATTGTACTATCAGATGAGAAACTGTATTTGAAATTCCTGGAAACCTTAGAGAGCTTTATAAATGCCAGCTATTGTTATTCCTCTTGGGCACATAAGACATGAATGTATGAAATACTGATTCTGTATTGCAAGTACCCACATGAGTCATAAAGGGAGTAATTGCCAGAAGAAAGTAGAACATTGTTTCCCCTGTTAGAATATGACCATGCCTTTGTTCCTTTAAATTAGAAGTAAGGAGCTTTCTTCTGTTGAAAGCCCTTTTCATGAGTATCTGTCTCTGTTCCCAAATCCTAGGTGTTCTTCAGGGCTCCACTGAACATCTCCCCAGCATAATGAAAATCCACTCTGGTTGTTTCTATTTTTCACAGATACCTGGATAAGAATCTCTTATCCTCTTATTCTTAGTAGCTGAAAGAACACAGAAATATGGCAGATATAAAATGAAATGAAATGGTTTTTTTTAGAATATAAAACTAAAAAGGGACCTTAATGACCATCTAGTCCAATCTAGATCTGAACACGAATTTCTTCTCTAAATGTCTGGATAAATGATCATTCAGGCTTTGCTTGAAGAATCTATTAGCACCCAAAGCATCCCATTCTAACTCTGTCAGAAGTTTTTCAGATAAAATCCCATCTTGTTTGGGAAACCTTCCTAGTCTCCCTTAATCCTCTTCTCTACCTTTTGTTTATTTCCTTTTTGTCCTATCAATAGCATGATTGTACATATTTGTTTGCTTTTCTCTCCCTTTAGACTGAGAATATCTTGAGGGCAGGGGCTGTCACTTCCTTTCTTTGTGCCCAGTACACATTCGATATTTAATAAATCTTTACCAACTGACTTCAAGTTTGTTATCTCTCCCTATTGCAACTTCTAACTTACCTCTACTTTTCTACAATAGTCATCTATTGCTTTTCCTTCTTCCATCTAGGGGCTAAGCAAGAAAAGTAAAATTATTGCAATAGCTTTACAAATACTCATAGATATTTTTTTCTGGTCACATTTCTGTCTACTTTTGTCAGGTCAAAAGCATTTCCTTAGTTTCAGCAGGAGATCTTCATTTAATAAGACTACAAGATCCTCTCACATCTTGGCTGCTTTCCTATTGCTGAGCTTGTAGGACAATCTGAGTTCAACTTTGAATTTAATTACTTTTAGCTCTATGACCTTTGTTTCAGTTTCCTCATTTATAAAATGGGCTTGATAATATCACCTACCTTGCATGGTTGTTGTGACAATCAACTGAGATATTTGAAAAACCAGTGGTTGGCAAATAATAGGTGCCCAATTAACGTTATTCCCTTCATTACATCTCTTTTACCAATTTTGGGCATTTGCACCGACAGTTCTCCTCTGTCTGAAATGTTTTTCCTCTTTACCTTTACTTCCTGGGCTCAAGACTCAGCTGAAAGTTTACTTCCTCTAAGAGGCCTTTCAGTCTCCTTCCACTTCTATCTAGTTCCTTCCCTCTTTAATATATCTTATCTGCTTCATATATATCTTATTTGATCTTTACATGTTGTCATCTATATTAGAATATAAGCTCCTTGAGGACAGGCATTGAATTTATGAACATGATGGGAAGATAGGACAACTGACACTTCTTACCCAGAGACCCACGGTTCTTCCTTTTTGGCCACTAGGGAAGAGAGGAGCTTCAAAAGGCCAATCATCAAATAAATCTTTTTAAAAATCCAAACTCAGCTCTGAATCTGATACTGGATCTTAGAGCTTTTCAGCAAAGTAAAAGACTTCATCATAAATAGTGACTCATAGTCATTCACATCCAAAAACTGGCTCCCCAAAGTTACACATTTTGGATTGGCAACCTACAGAGAATACTATGCATTAAGTATATCACCTACTAAGAAGGGCAAATCCATGTATAGTCCAAATGAATCAGTCCTCAAAAATCAATCCTCTATTATACACCATCTAAGAATATATCTCAACAAAATAATTGAATATCACAGGGTTTATTTTTTTCATATACCTAGAGGCTAGGATTAATTTTAATACCTCATTTTAACTTTTAAAACCCTTCAAAACCTAGGCCAAGATACCTTTACTTGTTACTTATTATATTATCATATAATTATTATATTATTATTATTATTACATATCCTTCTTCCTGTATTCAATGGGACAATCAAATTGGTCTTCTTTCTATTCCTCAAATACAACACTCGGCCTCCCATTTCTTTGCTTTTATTCAGACTACCTTTCATGCCCAAAATGTACTTATTCTTCATCTTGGTCTCCTGTAATCCCATATTTTTATCAAAATTCTGTTTAGAAACATCACCTTTGACATGATATTGTTCTCATCCTCCAGCTGCTTGTGCCTTCCTTTCAATTTTTTTTATTTTTGCTTTGTTATTTTATGCGTATTTCATTTTTATTTCTTTATGTACATTCATTTGACTGAATGTGAAAAACAACTTGGGAACAGAGACTATCTGATTTTATTTTTTGTCTCCTCAATGTCCTCAACCAATATCTGGCACACATAGGATGTTTAATAAATACTTTTGGGTTGATTTTTTGAGGTAAAGGAGCAAGAATCTTTGTAGGGATTTAGGGGAGAAGTGAGGATTGAAGGCACAGAATTAAAATTTTGATATAGAGTTTTATCTTTATTCATTCCAAATACTTCTCAAACCACAAATTCTTGATGAAGGAACAGATGAGTTCACTTCTGCACAAGATAAAGGAATTAGAAAATACAAAGAGAAAAGGGGGGAGCACTGGGACAAACTTGAAAAATTACTAATGTTCTAAGAAAATCAACACAATCAAGCCTACTGTTAGGGAAACGAGATTATTCAAGCTTTGTTGCAGAGGAGTGGATCATTACAAAGGAATCTCAGACTGGGACAATTACATCAAAATTAAACAAAAACACAGATGTTCAGAGAGAAGAGAAATGTGTGTAAGACCACCCATCTGCTCTCCAAGGATGCCACAACCTGTGACATATGCCCTCATGAGAGAAGGAAGCCAGGGAGCAGAGACCAATTAGGAAAAATTATTCCTGGCCTTGCAATTCCCAGTAGATCAATTTCGACTTAAGGATTTGAAGGATTCTCTGGCTCAAGATGTACTAAACTCATTCTGCTTTGCCTCAAAGGTCAGAAGTGATGAAAATATACATTTTGTCTGGATGTCCAGATAGTTTCCTCCACAGACATCTTCTTGATATATTCCTAGCTTGTTTCTGTATCCTACAGAGCACCAAATCATGTTGATTCACTCTTTGGACCACCAGATCTCTGGAACATTTCTCCTGATAGTTATGTTGTTATGATAGATTAGGACCACCTCATCAGGGTGTCCCCAGCCATGCTTAACTATTCAAATTAGCCATCTTCTTTCTATCTATTTTCTCTATTTCAAGTATCATCTTCCCGTCTCCCAATTTCCAACTCTGAAACAATAACCAAATCAATACCGCCATTGTTACTAGAAAGGGAAAGCTAATCATATCCTTTATGGCACTTCTTTCACAATTCATGTGACTTCCCAAAAGAAGACACTCCTTCTTGACCATCAGTCTACAGAAGAGCTATTTTGTAAAATTTGAAACTGAGGGGAATGGTTGTCTCATTTTTGGACTGTATTTATAGCTTGGAATATGGGTACAGAGCAACCTTCAGAATTAGGAAAAAATAGTTTTGGGTCTTGTTTCTGGTACATATTGCTACATTTTCAGTAATAGTGCCTACAAGTTAGAGAGATTAAATGACTTGTCCAGGGTCACACAACTAATGTTTATTTGTGGAAGGACTTTCCTCATCTGGGAATCCCATCTACCATTGAAACCCTTGATCTTTTTCCTATCCTTATTTTCCTCAAGGATTGTACTTTGTATGCTTAGAAAATGTTTCATTCATTCATTCATCAGTTAAAATTATCCCAAAATGGAATTGGGAAGAATCACAACTAATAATTTTTACAACTAGAGGTCAACAGATAGTGGGGGTGGATGATGTTGTCTGACTTCTCATGTGATTTTTGGAGAAGGAAGTATCAAATATTGCACAGGGATTGTGACAATATTTTTTGGGGAAAATTGATTAGAAGGACTGCTGGAGAATAAAGGAATTGAAAAGGGATATTGGATGTATGTGTTTGTATATATTTTGTATTTTTATGTACATGTTAGAGACAGAGGGAGGGAGGGAAAGAGAGAGGGGGGGAGGAAAAGAGAGAGAGAGAGAGAGAGAGAGAGAGAGAGAGAGAGAGAGAGAGAGAGAGAGAGAGAGAGAGAGAGAGAGAGAGAGAGAAGAGAGAGAAGCAGACATGCTGATTAAGTGGTCTTCAACAATTTGGTAAATAAGGGTGGTCAAAGTCTTTTTGGGTTCCAGGGGCACTTTGACTTATCAGCTTCTAGCAGAGAAAATCTGCTTAGAGGCTTCAATAAATCCCTTCCAGTCTCCAATATCTTTATTTCTTTAAACAAAAGAGCTTCTTGTTTTGTTGTGTTGTGTTGTTGTTGTTGCTGCTGCAAGTCCAGAAATTTTACACAAGCCCTCCAATGAATTTTAAGTTTAAATAAGTTTCCCCAGTTCCCTGGGTGCCTCTTAGAATTTGTTTCCCTTCCAACTCTTTAATAGTTGTCACTTTGTTCTAAAACAACCAACCACAAAATAAAAATAAGAAAATAAAAGAGAGAGGGTGTCTCAGAAAGGGAACAAAGAGAGCTGTTGAGAAAGAGGGAGGGAATGGTAGACCTGTCAGTTCTGAAAGCAGAGCAAAGGAATCCGGATGACACAACACCTTGAAATTTTATTATCTTTTAAGGCCCTCACTGGGGTGCCTATTTGCCCTGCTCTTTTCATGCAGTAGGCTGGGAGCTCGGGGGAGGAAGGGAGATAAAACTAGTGTCTGACTTTATCCCACAGTGTATTGTTTAGAAAGTTAATTGTTAGTCAACAGATTTGATTACAGTGCAGAATTGCTTAGATTCCCGGGCAGAGAATCTTCTTATTCTTGTCAGGTTTTCTTACATTAGGTATCAAGGTGATGATATTTTTAATAAATTACTCAGAAAAAAAATATTTCTTAGATATCAATCAACAAGTATATGTAGGTTGTTTCCCCTTCTTAAGCCCCTGTCTCCTGAAAAAATTAAGGAGGATGATGTGTAAGATGTTTCCTGACTTCCATTTTTATGTTATATGAAGATCTCTAACAGTTCTCCTATTCTGCATTGTATGTGCAGTCTTGCTTTCCCCAGAGATAGTCATGGGAACTTGGGGACTTAAGGGAGAATCTATAATAAGCATTTTTCTACAGCAAAGTACACATTCACGTTACCTAGTTTTCATCAAGGCTCTTTATCCCTGAAGGAACTTTCCTCTGGAGATGCTTGAAATATAGCACTGGTTGCTATTTCTGTGACTGAAAATGAGTAGAGAGAAAAACTTGTGAAATTGGAAGATAGACATGAGGATGAGAGAGACATGATCAGCCAGGTCAGTGAGAAGGGACTGGAGTGAGAACTGACTAGGAATGACCAGCTGTAAGGATAGTTGAAACCACTGGAATCTAATTCACTGTTTCCCTCCATGCTTTCTTGGAGCCCTACTCAGGGAAGTCACTTTCCCTTTGCCTAGCCAGCCATTAATTTCTGATTTTTCTTCTAAATGATTAAAGAAAAAAAAAGGAGGAATCCTTCTGTACATTTGTATGCTATTTGAAAAGTTCCTCTTTAACTGTATGTTATGATTCAAATAGCTAAATTTCTAAGTGTGCAGTTGGAAAGATTTTCTTCAGTTTAAGTGAGAACCAAGAAAATATCACAGGTATTTTTCTTTTTCTTTTTTATTATTATAGCTTTTTATTTATAAGATATATGTATGGGTAATTTTTCAGCAGTGATCCTTGCAAAATCTTCTGTTCCAACTTTTCCCCTTTCCTTCCCATCCCCTCCCCCAGATGGCAGATAGACCAATACATGTTAAATATGTTAAAGTATATGTTAAATACAATATATGTATACATGTCCAGACAGTTATTTTGTGCAGGTATTTTTCTTAAACAAATTCCATCATTTTGCAAAGGAAAAGGGAATAAGTGTCAGAGGAAAGAGAAAAGCAACAAAGCAGAATTTCTAGTTATCTTAAACTGTGCAGCCCTGGAAGTCTGAGATTCCTAATGGCTTACATGTGTCTATTCTGGGCTTGCATATCTCTAACCTGGGGAAAGTAACCAGAAGGACAGATCTCAATCTCTTCCGCTTGAAGGATGATATATACACTGGTATCTGGTAGTTCTGGAACTTTGAAAACCAGTAAGGAAATTGGTGGACAGCAATCCAAATGGCCTGGACCTCTGCTTGTATTATCTGCAGGAACAGACCTATTGAAACCATTACTTTCTGTTAGGGAATAGTTATCGCAAAGGCTGGAGACTGTATCACTTAATAATAATTACATGGATGCATTTATTAAGCTTTTAATATTACTTTAACATATTTAACATGTATTGGACTATCTGCCATTTAGGGGAGGGGGTGGGGGAAGGAGGGGAAAAATTGGAACAGAACTTTTTGTAAGGTTCAATGATGAAAAACTACCCGTGCATATGTTTTGTAAATAAATAATAATAATATAATAAATATGTAATAATAAAATAGCATTTAATATCTAGGGAATAATAAACATATAATAATAACAATACATAATAAATATATGATGTTAATAATATCTTATAATAATAAAATATAATAATAAAGTGTTTAGTATTCAATAATAAAATAATATAAATATATAATAATAATAAATAATAAAATAGTTATTATTATTATAAATATGTAATAATAAAATAGCATTTAATATCTAGGGAATACTAAATATATAATAATAACAATACATAATAAATTTATAATGTTAATAATATCTTATAATAATAAAATATATTATAATAATAAAGTGTTTAGTATTCAATAATAAAATAATATAAATATATAATAGTAATAAATAATAAAATAGTAAAATAGTTATATTATTATTATAAATATATAATAATAAAATAGCATTTAATATCTAGGGAATACTAAATATATAATAATAACAATACATAATAAATATATAATGTTAATAATATCTTATAATAATAAAATATATTATAATAATAAAGTATTTTGTATTTAATAATAAAATAATATAAATATATAATAGTAATAATAAAATAGTAATGTGATATGATAATAATAAAATATAAATAATAATCATATATAATAATATTAATACAATATAATAATAATAAAACTTTTAATATTTAGGGAATAATAAATATATAATAAATGATGATGAAATTAATATATAATATTAACAATAAAATATGTAATAATGAAATAATAAAAGCTTTTGATATTTAATAATAAAACAATATAAATATATGATAATAAATAATAATAAAATATAATAATAACAAAACCTTTTAATATTTAGGGAATTGGGTTAGGAAAAGTAAAAATGGCATCACACCCTATCAATCTGTGTTAGAAGTCTAATTATATACTTTAAATGAGAGTAGTAAGTGGAAGAATTAGGCCAGAGTTACTATACTTATATCTTAGAGACAGGTATGAAAAGATTGAGATAGCTAAAAACCAAATGAAATGGAAAAGAGAAGTTATTTAGATGATAACTAAAGAGAAGTTTACTCCCAAATAGAAAGTTAAGTCTCTTTGCTGCTATTTCCAAAAGTAACCTAGGCGACGACATGAGATAGTAGATAATGGAGTTTGTTTTAAGGCAGGAAGGCTTGGGTATAGATCTTACCTCCAACACACACTCTGTGACTCTGGGCCAGTCACTTAATCTTCCGTTGTCCCTGGAAAATCTAGCAATTTAAGTCGTGATATAGCTGTAGACCTGCATTCACAGGGGAGCTTTCTTTACCAGGAATCCCCTATTTCAATGCAATCTCATGTCAGTGCTTCTCCAAACAATGACAGGGTGGTGACATTTCAATGTTAGTTATATCAGAATTGCCAGTTAAAAAGCACATGACTTTGTGGATATTTCTTTTAGCCTAATCACCCAAATTCATTTCCCAACTCCCCTTAATCTTAATGTAGACAAATGTTCTACAGTATAAAAGAGAATCAGATTAGAGCAAAGTCATTAAATAGATACATCTCTTCATTCTATACCCTTTCCTAGCTTTCCTTCTCCCGTCATACAGTGGAGGGAAAGATATATAGAGCCAGAAGATTTGGTTTTTATTCTCGGCCTTCTATTTGTGTGATCTTGAACAAAACCCTTAACTTCTTTTTTCCCTCAATTTTCTCACTTATGAGATATGAAGAGATTGGAGTAGATCACTTTCAAGTTTGCTTTCAGTTCTAAAGCTATAAACCTATGATTTCCACAAGGCTTTAGATAGAACATCTCCATATTATCATGGAGAAACATGGATAAATTGTAATACAGTTACGTGGCTTTGTAACTCATTGGAAGATCATACCTAAATAATACAGAATAATAGATTAATGTTCAACCTGTAGAAAAAATTTCAAGCCTCTGGCTTTGTCCTGTTGTACATTTTTACCGATGACATAGATGAAGACATAGTTTTTTGATTCATAAATCTATTAATTATTCTTCCTTGCACTAGATAACTGAGGATATTTTGAATCATAGATAATAAGGCAGCTAAATGGCACAGTGGATAGAGTTCCAGACTGAGTCATAAAGCCTCATCTTCGAAAACAATCTCAGACAAATACTAGTTCTTATGTGACTCTGGGCAAGTCACTTAACCCTGTTTGCTTCAGTTTCTCTTCTATAAAATGATCTGGAGAAAGAAATGGCAAACTAGTCCAATCTCTACTAAAAGAACTCTAAAAGGGATCGAGACAAGTTTGACACAATTGAAAAATGACTGAACAACACATAGACTCAACTTGTTAGGACTAGAAAGGACATTAGAGATCCTCTAGCCCAACCTTCTCATTTTGTAGATGAGAAAATTGATATATGGGAATACCATAACTATGAAATATAATGAATATATTAGTGAATGTTCTGTCAAATACATAGAGAGTGACAGTTGTTTGGAGCTTGTAGGAGTCCTGGGCTCCCAGATATGCTGTGAATCTGTATTTCTCTTATATCAAAAGGGGAACGTCAAATTATATTTCACATGTGAAATCAAGTCACGTTGTCTTTTTATTATTATTTATAGCTGACTATGCTTATTTATAGCATGAGAAAGGAAATGGCTGTCAAGGGATTTTACAATAATTAGTTTCAAAGGTATATGTGTGTGTATGCATGTAAAAGGAGGTAATTATAAGGAAATTTGCTATTCATTAATTTTTCTTAAAGGTAGATGGTTCTTGTTTATTTTATTCCATAGTAACTGAATCATTTAACTTCTAATTGAGTTGATGAATATATAATCCATAGCTATATCCATAATGTAATGCTTCAATACTTTAAGAGTTTGTAGTTTTGTTAGTATAGTTCTTCCTTCTCCAATATATATCATATGGGTCTCTTCAAATTTGCTTATCACAACCCTTATTTGACAGATGGACAAGCCATTACTAATCTTTTATTTGGAACCTTTATTCATTCATTTTGATGTTAGTTGTTTTTTCAATTGTGTGTTCATGATCCTATTTGGGTCAAAGATACTGGATTTGTTTGCCATTTCCTTCTCCAGTTTGTTTTACAGGTGAGGAAACTGAGGCAAATAGAGTTAAGTGACTTGTCCAGAATCATTTAACTAGTAAGAATCTAAGGCCAGATTTTAATTTAAAAGATGAATCTTCCTGATTCTAAACCCAACACTCACTCATCTTATAATTGGAGCCATTATACATTCTTATTGTTGTTCAATCATTTTTTCAGTCATGTTTGATTCTTGTGACTCAACTTGGGGGTTTCTTAGAAAAGGTACGAGAGCTGTTTGACATTTTCTTCTCCAGTTCATTTTACAGCTGAGAAATTGAGGCACAAAGAACTAAATCAGTTGTCCAGGGTCATCCAGATAGTAAATATCTGAAGCTAAATTCAAACTCAAAGAGTCTTCGTGACTCCAGATTCAGAACTCTTATCTACTGCACCATTATTTATTTAACCAGTATTTAGTAAGTGACTGGTATATGCTTGGCCCAGAGAATAAGAAGATCAAAATAAAATTACCCTTGACCTTAAAGAGTCTACTCACCATTGGGCAAAAATAACATATTCAAATACAAAATATTTCCAATTAAATAAAAATTAATTTGGGGGAGAAATAACACTAGTGATTCATCTTGGAAGACAAATCCTCCACCCCTATCTTTCTCCATAAAACCCTTATAGAAGGGTTCATGCTACTAGACATCAATTAGAAGAGGAATATTCATAGTAGTTGCTGAAAAGTGATGATCACCAGGACTATTGATAACTTAGCTCTTATACTTAAATTGTGATTCGAGTTGTAGAATGGGAGAAAACTTGAAGCAATCCAACAGAATAGAAATAGCATTCGATTGAAACCATAACATAACATGAAGATGAATGGTGTTATTCTTTTCTAATCTAAAGGAACAAATTCATACTACTATCTGACACATAGTGAGAGCATAATGAAAATTTGTTGATTAATTAATTGGTTGATTGTACCCAAGGTAGGATTCGAATATTTCAATGGATATCATTCTGACTTCTCTGTGAATACCAGGTTTGTGTTGGAATGAGAACTGGACAGGACACAGAAGGTTTTGATTTTCAGCCAGTAGCTAGCTTCCCTATTAAAATAACTATTTACCAATTCAACAGAGGGGTTTGTGATAAAAGAGGCACAGTCAGTTGAAGAGGTCCAATTCTTTATCCAATGCATTTCTTTTTCTGTTTTTCTGTGTATATATGTTCTTCAGGATATAGAGAATTTCATCCTTTCTGTTGACTGAATATTGTATCTTTTTTTAACTCAAATTTTGTGTATAAGAAGAAGACCAGGCAGTAAAGATAAAAGCTCAAATGTCTATATTTGATACTTCCAAGGTCTCATAAGGAAGGGGACAAGTCCTAGTTTGAAAGACTCAAGGGCAAGAGGAGGATAAGACAGGGAGGAATGTCCAGGGCAAAGGTGGTAGGATGATATATTTTGGGCTGGGAGGGATTTCAAATGTTAAATTAAACTGTCTCATTCTTCAGTTGAAGAAACTGAGCTTTAAACAGTAGAAATGACTAATAAATGAAAAGTACGTCTGGCTTCTTGACCTTTGAGCCTTTACTATTTATAAATTTGCCATCCTTTTTAGTTCTGTATTCCACAAAGGATTTTAGATCATGATATTTTATTTTATCTTTGAAAGCTCTTCCAAAATCTTGTGAGTATCTGAGGTTATGGGGCAGCTAGGTGGCACATTTGGTGGGGCACTGGGCCTGCAGTCAAAAAAACCCTGAGTTCAAATCAAGCCTCAGATACTTAACTTTTGTTCCCCTGTTTGCCTCAATTCCCTCATCTATAAAATGTACTGGAGATGCAAATGGCAAACCACTCCATTATCTTTGTCAAACCCCAAATGGGATCACAATGAGACAGGCAAAACTATAACATATTAGAACAACAAAATGTACACTCATACAAAGTTTTATCATTCTTTCATTCATTTTCTCTCCAGTAAGACAAGAAGCGTTGGTTAAGGACTTAGTATGTGGTTAAATGATGGGGATCCAAAGAAAGGCAAAAGAGTAGCTTCTGGTTCAAGGTGCCATGTTCTAATGGAGGAGAAAATATGTGACAATGTAGTTTTCTACAAGATGATGACAGAATATGGAAAATAAGCTTTGATTCTTAATCTGAGGACGGGAAATTTTCTTTTTAAACTATAAGTTCAATGCTTTTTTGGTTCAATGCTTTAAAAATAATTTATGCAATTAATCCATAATGTAGTACATTAAAAGATGATTGCACACATAACTACAAATCTACTATGCCCAATATACTATTTCTTTCAAATATACAACAAAATCATCATGCAAATTTCTTTTTTTTTCTTCTCTCCCCTTCCTGACATTAGAGATGGCTACCATTAGAGAGAGAGAGAGAGAGAGAGAGAGAGACAGAGAGACAGAGAGAGAGAGAGAGAGAGAGAGAGAGAGAGAGAGAGAGAGAGAGAGACAGAGAGACAGAGAGAGAGAGAGAGAGAGAGAGAGAGAGAGAGAGAGAGAGAGAGAGAGAGAGAGAGAGAGAATGGAAGAAAGAAGAGAGGGAACCAGGGAGAGAAGAAGAAAAAAGGAGAAAAAAAGAAGGAAAGAGAAGAAGGAGGAAGAAGAAGAAGAAGAGATGGAGTGAGAGAAGAGGGGAGAGAGAGATTGAGAGAAAAAATATAGAGAATAATATATACAAAATAGTGGGTGTGTAAAATGATTCTATTCTTATTTCTATTTACTAATTCTTTTTTTTTTAGATGAAAGTATCTTTTTCATATGCTAATTTGAATTATATAATTAATTTGGGCTTTTATAATATTAAAAATAATATTCACTCAAAGTTATTCTTAAATATTGCTCTTAGTTTAAAAAGTATTTTGATATAATTTCTTTGGTAATCCTTTGTATTTTATTTTACACATTTAAAGCAGTTTTTTTTCCTTGAAAGGGCTTCATAGAATTGCAGAATGTTCCATGACACCAAAAGGATTGATAATCCTTGTCTTGGAGAATAAGACCTTGGTACTTGACTTTGGGAGAGACCAAAATAAACTTTGGGCAGAAGGTAAATTCAAATATTTGTTCATCAAATATTTAGTAAGTCTTTACTATTTCCCTGTTTCCAAAGCCCTGGAGATAGAGAAAGAAGTGAAAAAGATCTTTCTTTCAAGGAACTTATATTCCATTGTGAGGAAACAACATAGACACCAGGTAGATGAATCAAAAGCACAAACAATGGAAATACAGAGGAGTTTTGGGTGAGAAGTTACTAAAAAACCAGTTCATTTAGCAGAGGGGTATCTGGACGTTGGACAAAGTGATCTTGAGGTCTTGGCAAAAGAAGAAAGGAAATGAATGAGCTTACAACAATTGCTTTTAACCTGAGAGCCAGGTTTTGTCTCGCTCTCATTCTTCCTCCTTTGGGTACATATGGTTTTCATGTTTTGCACTAGTGATTAATGCTCAGTGACAATGGCAAGGGTCAAGAATTTACTAGAGAGGGACAGCATCAGAGAAGTCTAATTAGTTTTTCAACTCTGATACTGTGGATATAGGATTCGAATCATACTTTTTATGTCTACTGTTTAATTTTTTTCTTCACTTCCCCTGCTTCATATAGAAAATAAAGGCATTGTACCAGCTGGTCTCTGAGATCCTTTTTGGCTCAAGATTGCTGATCACCTGACCATTATCAAGACTTTAGGGACTATAGAAGTTACTAGATATATGATCTTGGATGAATCATCTAAAATCTATGAACCTCTGAATTCTCATGTATAAAATGGACTAAATGATTCTTACTGTCTTTTCTGGCTTTTTCTTTCCTTCATAAAAAGAAATCTGAATTTGTCATGTATTAATCATGTGACATTGGAAGAGCCATTTTCTCTATCCTGAAGTTCAATTTCTTTATCTGTAAAATGGGAATAGCAAATCCTTGTGCTTTCAACATTGAGCTTTTTAAGGAAAAGAGCTCACAAATATGGCATACACTTTCATAATTCTCTGAAAATAAAAGAAAAAAAAATCAAATACATTGATGAAAGTTGCAAAGGGAATATGTAGATTTGATGAAAGCAAGAACTTCCTAACCACTAAGTTTATCTGAATAAGGAATGGTATTCCTTAGAAAAGTTCCCTTTCAGGAAGAGGGCTTTACGCAATAGCTGAATGATGATCTGTCAGGTATGCTGTATAAATGACTTATTTTTGGTGGAGAAGGGGGTAAGGTTTATTTCAAATGCTTAATGAAGTGCTTCTAACTCTGAAATTCTATAAAATGAGGGGCAAAGGATTCAATGAATTTTTCAAAGGCCTAGTTTTCTCTTTTAATGGATTTTCTTAGAATAGAACAATGAAAATGATTGCTACCATTTGCTGGCATCCACAAGAGAATATTTGACAAAATTTAAATCAGTTTCTATAGTTTCATACCTTCAGTACTGACAGTTGTTCACTTCTGACTCCAAAATAAGAATAGAGGTCATTGGGAATACCACATGGATCATCTGGTCATTCATCCTTTCTTTCAAGAAACATATAACTACCTTCTTTTTGCTAGACAGCCACTCCTTATCATCTAGTAGTTTCCATTCTATATTGCATTAAAGATCAAGAATACTTGTGAAACCCAAGAAATGGACTAAAGACTTCTTAAATTTGGAAATGGCTGAAGGGCTCAGCTAGAAGTCCCATAGTAACATTTTTAAAAAAAGATGAAAAGTACCTCAGAGGCAACTAGATAATAGATTGGATATGAAACTGGAATCAAGAAGTTGGAATCAAATCTGGTTTCAGTGACTTTTTAGACCTTTGTCTGCCTCCATATCCTCATCTGTAAATGGGAATAATAAATAGCTCTGTGCCTCCCAGTGTTGTGATGATAAAAACAAATAATATTCGTGTAGTGTTCTTCAAAAGTTAAAGTGCTGTATATGAACACTATCATCAGTATCATTTTATCTCATAATTTATAGTCTAAGAGGCAGAATTTGAACCCAGATATAATGACCCTAAGTCCATTTTTCTTTTTAATGTGTTTCAGGGCTTAGATTCTTAATTAGGCACTAGTAATATAGGAAGAAGGTCAGTTAAGCACTTGGGGCTAAGAATAATGGGCAAACAGAGTTGAAAGGTCAGGGAGATTTTAGCAATATCCCATAATAGGGTTCTTAACAATGCAGAGCTACCACTTCTGAAATGTCAGGGTTAATGAGATTCAGTCTTGAAATCTCTCTAAATATCTTAGTAGCAAGATGGCTTATAATGACCATCAAACACTATGTTGGGTTCAGCCCCTAATTGGAAGGTTATATTAGTTCAACTCTGTAGAACTAAACAGGGGCATTGGCCTCGTAAACACAGAAAAGTCAGTACTATGCTCTATGTGTGACTCCTTTGGTGTAAAAGTCTCCCTTAGCTCTGAATTGATCATTCCTTAAATTAAAGAAGACATTGAACTGGGGCTTGAGGTCAGCATTTTTTTTCAGGGATTCATTAGGAAAATCTTTTTATCAGGAACATGAAATACAATGACATAAGTACTCCAAAGCAATAAAAACCAGAGGAGAGGATAATATTTGCGTGAACTCCAACTCCCAATATGGCACATGGGACATGGCCCATACCAAGAATAAAGGTTAGCACTTTCACTTCTCAAGACACAATTGTACCCTTTCATTTTAGAAAGTGAGATGAAATTTTAAGTGGCAAATGACTGTTCATTCTGTCTTTCTACCTTTGGAAAGGAGGCAACTATAAACATTCCTGTTTCCCTCCAGCTGTTCATACTCTGTCTCTGTCTCTGTCTCTGTCTCTGTCTCTATCTTTCTCTTTCTCTCTCTCTGTCTCTAATTCTGTCTTTCTGTCTCTGTCTCTCTATCTCTGTATATCTCTATCTATCTATCTACTTGTGGACATAGATATATACAGGTGTGGTATCATATTATAATATATAATGCACATAATGTAGACATATATATAATATATAAATATATATAATATATAAATACATGCACATGCATGCATGGATCCATATAATATGGATATTGACTATCCATAACAGTTAAGAGACACAGGTAATTTGAGGAGAATACTAGACGTTATGTGGATCAAGAAATGTTTTTTAGAAAATATAGCGGAGGGGCGGAGCCAAGATGGCGGAGAAGAAACACACTACTCAGTGAACGTCCTCACTCCCTCACAACCAATTAGATAAATTAAGTCTCAAAATTAGCTCAGGACTGATAGATACCACAAGGACTGGAAGCACGACTTACCAGCTGAAGAGAATCTGGAGTTTCAACAGGAAAGGTCAGTTCTCAGGGGAGGAAGAAGAAAGACCAGCACAGACGTGGGGTAGGGGCACACTGCGCCCATTGCGCTGGGAGGGGCTCTGGGATCGGAGAAGCCACTGAGGTAAAGGAATCTGGCACAGGCTGTTAGCTCTTCTCTGCTAATTATTTAGCAGTTCAGAAGAGAAAGCCAAAATATTTTAAAACTCAGATTAGATTTCCCCCCCCACACACACCCTGGGGGTGACTCGGCAGACTCGGCACCAGGGGGTGTGGTCTCAGCTACCTCCTGAGAATAGTTAAGAGACTGACAAGTGGGTGGATACGGCCCAAGGCAACACACGCGGCCTAGCTTAGCTGGAGGGAGTGGAACTCAGCTCCAGGAAGTCCCAGAGAAGCAGAACCTTTGAACTAGGGACCGCGGTTTCTGGCAGACACTTCCAGTTTGAGCGCAGGGGCTTCTCACGTCACCTGCTGCAGACATTCACTCCCCACCCGGACACATAGGCTGAGCTTCTTGCTGTCTTCACTATTCTACGCCCTCGAAGCACAGCAGTGCTAATCACCTCTGAGGCACTTCCAGGGAGGGGGTGGGGAACTCTCTCCCAGAGCTCTCTCTTAGCGCGGGCGCGGGGGCCGCTGCATCCATCCGGTCTGGGAGGAAGCTGGTAAAGAAGTAAATAATTTCCTACCCCAGGGACAGACCCCAAAACATTTTTTAAGTATGAGCAAAAAAGCTAGAAAAACTATAGATTCCTTCTATACAGAGAAAGAGCGGGTACCCAACCCCGAGGAAGTTAACAGCAGAGAATCAGAAGATAACAACCTAAAGGGGAACGATTCCTGCCCCCCATCACATAACTCTCTCCTAGAAGAAGCTCTTAAGAAATTGAGGGAGATCGAAGAAAAATGGGGCAAGGAAAGGGAAGTTATGATAGAGAATAACAACGTCCTGAAATTGGAGTTGGAAAAAATAAAGAATTCACAGGAGATGCAGGGAAACAAAATTAGTGAATTAGAAAAGGTTAAAAAAACACAGGAAAGTAGGATTTCTGAATTGGAAAAGATAAAAAAGTCTCAAGAAAATAGAATTTCTGAATTGGAAAAAGAAAATAATTCTCAAAAAAAAAAATTAGGGAAATGGAAAAAAATTCAATAGAGCAAAATAATTCATTTAAAAACGAAATTGGGCATTTACAAAAAGAACTAAAAACTGTGAAAGAAGAAAATAACTCCTTAAAAGTCAGGATGGAACAAATAGAAATGAATGATTCACAGAGAACCCAAGAATCAGTCAAACAAAACAAAAAAAATGAGAAGCTGGAGAACAACGTCAAATACTTACTGGGAAAATCTATAGACCTGGAAAATAGATCTAGGAGAGATAATCTGCGGATTATTGGACTTCCAGAAAACTATGACCAAAAAAAGAGCCTAGATTCTATTTTACAGGAAATTATCAAAGAGAACTGTCCAGAGATAATAGAAACAGAAGGGAAAGTAGATGTGGAAAGAATTCATCGAACTCCTTCTGAAATAGACCCTAAAAAAAGAACACCACAGAATATTGTGGCTAAGCTGCAGAATTACCACACAAAGGAGAAAATCCTGCAAGCAGCTAGAAAAAAACAATTTAAATACCAAGGTGCCACAATAAGGGTCACCCAAGATCTGGCTGCCTCCACATTAAAAGATAGAAGGGCCTGGAACCTGATATTCCGTAAGGCAAAAGATCAAGGACTGCAACCAAGAATGAACTACCCAGCTAAGTTTAGCATCTTTTTCCACGGAAGAAGATGGTCATTCAATGAAACAGAGGAATTCTATATGTTTTTAAGAAAAAAACCAGACTTAAACAAAAAATTTGATCTACATCCACAAGACTGAAGAGAAACAGAAAAAGGTACACAGAACCCTTGAGAACTGTAACTCTGTTGTGGGTATATAAAAAATACTCAAGGATAATTTGATTTTACTGATATAAAAGAAAAAAAGGGGGGTGTAGTAAAGGGAAGGAGGTCGGTTCAGAAAAAGAGGAAGGAGTGATAAAAAGAGGGAAACTACATCCCAGGAAGAGACATAGAAAATACACCATATCTGAGGGAACTTAGTGAGGGGGAGAATCATTGTGTGAATCTTACTCTCATCAGAAGAGGCTCAAAGAGTAAATAATTAACATATTTGTTTTTCAGAGAATTTTCTCTCACCTCATTAAAAGGGGGGAGAGGAAAAGGGAAAAGGAAAAGGGGAATAAGTGAAGGGACTTGGAGGGAGGGGGGAGGGATCCTAAAAAAAAAAAAAAAAAAAAGAGGGAGGGTTGTGCGTCACAAGGGGGGTCTGTAAATTAAATATCAGGGAGGGGGATCAGGGGGGTCAAGGGAAAAAAGCATAATCTGGGGATAATACGATGGCAGGAAATACAGAATTAGTAATTTTAACTGTAAATGTAAATGGGATGAACGATCCCATCAAACGGAGACGGATAGTAGATTGGATCAAAAAGCAGAACCCTACAATATGTTGCCTACAGGAAACACACTTAAAGCAGGGAGATACATACAGAGTAAAGGTAAAAGGTTGGAACAGAGCCTATTATGCTTCAGGTAAAGCCAAAAAAGCAGGGGTAGCTATCCTTATCTCAGATCAAGCAAAAGCAGAAGTAGATCTCGTTAAAAAAGATAAGGAAGGAAACTATATCCTGCTGAAAGGTAGCATAAATAATGAAGCCATATCAATACTAAACATATATGCACCAAGTGGTATAGCATCTAACTTTCTAAAGGAAAAGTTAAGAGAACTGCAAGAAGAAATAGACAGTAAAACTATAATAGTGGGAGATCTCAACCTTGCACTCTCAGATTTAGACAAATCAAACCACAAAACAAACAAGAAAGAAATTAAAAAAGTAAATAGAACATTAGAAAAACTAGGTATGATAGACCTTTGGAGAAAACTGAATGGCAATAGGAAGGAATATACTTTCTTCTCAGCAGTTCATGGATCCTATACAAAAATTGACCATATACTAGGACATAAAGATCTCAAAATTAAATGTAGGAAGGCAGAAATAATAAATGCCTTCTTCTCAGATCACAATGCAATAAAAGCTACATTCAGTAAAAAGTTAGGGGTAAATAGACCAAAAAGTAATTGGAAACTGAATAATCTCATCTTAAAGAATGACTGGGTGAAAGAGCAAATTATAGAAACAATTAACAATTTCACCCAAGATAATGATAATGATGAGACATCATATCAAAATCTTTGGGATGCAGCTAAAGCGGTAATAAGGGGAAATTTTATATCTTTAGAGGCTTATTTGAAGAAAATTGAGAAAGAGAAGATTAACGAATTGGGCTTACAACTTAAAAGGCTAGAAAAAGACCAAATTATAAACCCCCAACCAAAAATTAAACTCGAAATACAAAAATTAAAAGGAGAAATCAATAAAATTGAAAGTAAAAAAACTATTGAATTAATAAATAAAACCAAGAGTTGGTTTTATGAAAAAGCCAATAAAATAGATAAACCTTTGGTAAATTTGATCAAAAAAAAGAAAGAGGAAAATCAAATTGATAGTCTTACAAATGAAAAGGGGGATCTTTCCACCAATGAAGAGGAAATTAGAGAAATAATAAGGAGTTACTTTGCCCAACTTTATGCCAATAAATTTGATAACTTAAGTGAAATGGATGACTTCCTCCAAAAATATAGGCTCCCTAGATTAACTGAGGAGGAGATAAATTGCTTAAATAGTCCCATTTCAGAAAAAGAAATAGAACAAGCTATTAATCAACTCCCCAGGAAAAAATCCCCAGGGCCAGATGGATTCACATGTGAATTCTACCACACATTTAAAGAACAATTAGCCCCAATGTTATATAAATTATTTGAAAAAATAGGGGATGAAGGAGTCCTACCAAATTCCTTTTATGACACAGACATGATACTGATACCTAAACCTGGTAGATCGAAAACTGAGAAAGAAAATTATAGACCAATCTCCTTAATGAATATTGATGCTAAAATCTTAAATAAGATATTAGCAAAAAGACTTCAGAAAATCATCTCCAAGATAATACACTATGATCAAGTAGGATTTATTCCAGGAATGCAGGGCTGGTTTAATATTAGGAAAACTATTAATATAATTGACCATATTAATAATCAAATTAATAAGAACCATATGATCATCTCAATAGATGCAGAAAAAGCATTTGACAAAATCCAACATCCATTCCTACTAAAAACTCTTGAGAGTATAGGAATAAATGGATTATTCCTTAGAATAATCAGGAGTATATATTTAAGACCGTCAGTAAGCATAATATGCAATAGAAATAAACTGCAACCTTTCCCAGTAAGATCAGGAGTGAAACAAGGTTGCCCACTATCACCATTACTATTCAATATAGTACTAGAAACGCTAGCCTCGGCAATAAGAGCCGAGAAAGAGATTCAAGGAATTAGAGTAGGAAATGAGGAAATTAAACTATCACTTTTTGCAGATGACATGATGGTATACTTAGAGAACCCCAAAGACTCTGCTAAAAAGCTACTAGAAATAATTCAAAATTTCAGCAAAGTGGCAGGATACAAAATAAATCCACATAAATCCTCGGCATTTTTATATATCACTAACAAAATGCAACAGCAAGAGATACAAAGAGAAATTCCATTCCAAACAAATGTTGATAGTATAAAATATTTGGGAATCCATCTACCAAAGAAAAGTCAGGAATTATATGAGAAAAATTACAAAACACTTGCCACAAAAATAAAGTCAGATTTAAATAATTGGAAAGACATTCAGTGCTCTTGGATAGGCCGAGCGAATATAATAAAGATGACAATACTCCCCAAACTAATCTATTTATTTAGTGCTATACCAATCAGTCTCCCAAGAAACTATTTTAATGACCTAGAAAAAATAACAACAAAATTCATATGGAAGAATAAAAGGTCAAGAATTGCAAGGGAACTAATGAAAAAAAACTCAGAGGAAGGTGGTCTAAGTGTACCTGATCTAAAGCTATATTATATAGCAGCAGTCACCAAAACCATTTGGTATTGGCTACGAAATAGACCGGTAGATCAGTGGAACAGATTAGATACAAAGGACAAAAAAGGGTACATCTATAGCAATCTAATCTTTGACAAACCCAAAGATTCCAACATTAGGGATAAAAATTCATTATTCGGAAAAAACTGTTGGGAAAACTGGAAATTAGTATGGCAGAAATTAGATATGGATCCACACTTAACACCATATACCAAGATAAGATCAAAATGGGTCCATGATTTAGGCATAAAGAGGGAGATAATAAATAGATTAGAGGAACAGAGGATAATCTACCTCTCAGACTTGTGGAGGAGGAAGGAATTTATGACCAGAGGAGAACTAGAGATCATTATTGATCACAAAATAGAAGATTTTGATTACATCAAACTAAAAAGTTTCTGTACAAATAATACTAATGCAAACAAGATTAGAAGGGAAGTAACAAATTGGGAAAATATTTTTAAAAACAAAGGTTCTGACAAAGGTCTCATTTCCAAAATATATAGAGAACTGACCATAATTTATAAGAAACCAAACCATTCTCCAATTGATAAATGGTCAAAGGATATGAACAGACAATTCTCAGAGGAAGAAATTGAAACTATATCCACTCACATGAAAGAGTGTTCCAAATCACTACTGATCAGAGAAATGCAAATTAAGACCACTCTGAGATACCACTACACACCTGTCAGATTGGCTAAGATGACAGGAACAAATAATGACAAATGTTGGAGGGGATGTGGGGAAATTGGGACACTAATACATTGCTGGTGGAGTTGTGAAAGAATCCAGCCATTCTGGAGAGCAATCTGGAATTATGCCCAAAAAGTTATCAAACTGTGCATACCCTTTGACCCAGCAGCGCTACTACTGGGATTATATCCCAAAGAAATACTAAAGAGCGGAAAGAGACATATATGTGCCAAAATGTTTGTGGCAGCTCTTTTTGTTGTAGCTAGAAACTGGAAGATGAATGGATGTCCATCAGTTGGAGAATGGTTGGGTAAATTGTGGTATATGAAAGTTATGGAATATTATTGCTCAGTAAGAAATGACCAGCAGGAGGAATACAGAGAGGGTTGGAGAGACTTAAATCAACTGATGCTGAGTGAAATGAGCAGAACCAGAAGATCACTGTATACTTCAACAACGATACTGTATGAGGATGTATTCTGATGGAAGTGGAAATCTTCAACATAAAGAAGATCCAACTCACTTCCAGTTGATCAATGATGGACAGAGGTAGATACACCCAGAGAAGAAACACTGGGAGGGGAATGTAAATTGTTAGCACTAATATCTGTCTGCCCAGGCTGCATGTACCTTCGGATTCTAATGTTTATTGTGCAACAAGAAAATGATATTCACACACATGTATTGTACTTAGACTATATTGTAACACATGTAAAATGTATGGTATTGCCTGTCGTCGGGGGGAGGGAATAAGGGAGGGGGGGTAATTTGGAAAAATGAATACAAGGGATAATATTATAAAATATATATATATATAATAAAAAAAATTTAAAAAAAAAAAAAGAAAATATAGCACTTGTTTTGAGTCAGTATTCTAAAAAATAAAGGACAAGAAGGAATCCATTCCAGGATGGACTTGGCAGAGCCAGTGGAAAGACACATAGACAAAAACTGGAGAGGATTGTCTGAGGATCAGGCAATGGAAAAGTCACATGGTGCAGTAGAAATTGCCCCAGAATCTAGATTAGGCGATCTGGGCTCTAGTCCTGGTTTCACCCCATCCGTCTGGGGGATGTTGTGAAAATTACTTTCTCTTTCTAGGACTCACATGTTTCACTGATAAAATTAGAACATTGAATTAGAGAACTCTTGTGGTCCTTTTAAAATAACTGTGTTTTTTGTTCTAAAATTTCATTTGGTTATAACAGTCTGTTTTCAACTCTCAGGTCCCTTTCTGGTCTGACATTTTATAATCTCTGTTCTCATATCCTTTTCAGTTATGACAGCCTATATTCTATTATTTAATTTGGGGTTTTTTTGGTTCAAGACAGGCCAAAATTTAAAAAAGCATTTATTAAGCACATATTGCTTGCCAATCACTGGGTTAAGCATTGGAGTTACAAATAAAGGCAAAAAAAATTTCTTGCTCTCTAAAATATCACAGTTTAATGGAGGATAAAATATATGAACAATTTTATACAAACAAGATATGTGTATACATATATAGTATAATATATACACATATATTACATGTGTATGCTTTTTATGTATATTTTACCCATGAATAATACATCTATGCTTATTCTTATATATAAAAACACAATATGTGTGTATATATATAACACTATATATTTATATGTATGTATGTATGTATATATGTATATATATATACATATATATGTATATATATATACATATATATATGCACATTTAAAATAGTTCTTTTTTTTTTCTCTCATCACTGTCTTTTGGAATGCTCACTTACCCAGGTTCTATTCCAATTTTGCCCAGCCCATCTATCTTTTGATTCTTCATTCAATTTTTCTATATACATACATATATAATATGTCTAGTTTGTACATATATATACATAAATATATATATATACATACATATATATATAGCTTGAACTTAGCTGTCCACATATTGTCATCTCTGTGTATTTATGTATATGTGCATATGTATGTATATATATATATATGTGTGTGTGTGTGAATATATATATACACATTCATATGCATGTATACATACATACAGTCATATATTTGTGATCATAAATTAGAGTTCTTAAAAGGGAAACAGTATTATTATTGGAATTTGGGGAAAAAAAACTTCTTTTAAATGAATAGGCTTCTTTCTAGAATTTTAAAATAACTAATGAAACTAGTGGACTAAGGAGGGAATTCCATATATAGGAAAAATCTAGTGAAAGTGACTAAATTTAAGAGATGGAGTTTATTGTTTGAGAAATAGCAGGGAGACCAGAGTCACTGGAATCCAGAGTATGTGAGGAGGAGAAAGGCAGAAGAATACAGGGAAGGTAAGAAGGAATACAATTATCAAAGTTTTTAAATAGCAAACTGAGGATTGAATATTTGACCCTAGGTATTATAGGGAACTGTTGGAGTTTATTGATTGAGGGTAGTGTGAGAAGGTCAGATCTGTGCTGGTCAGAAAATCAGTTTCACAATTGTGGAGGGGATGGAATAGAGTGGAAAGAAACATGAAATATCAGTATTAATTTCCTATAGTATTAGTGAACATATGAGATGATGAGAGCCCACAAAAGAGCATTTTTAGTATTAGAAGAGAGATAGATGAAAATATGAGATGTGAAGTTTAGATTTGCTGGACTTGGCAACTGATTGGATGTGGAAGGTGAAAGAGAGTTAAGGGTGATACACAGGTAGTGAGCCTGGATGAATGGGATAATGGTGATGCTCTTTAGGAAGAGTGAGCTCAATTTTTGGTCTCTTGAATTTCACATATACACATAGCATCCATCACAAGAGCTCTAATAGGCAATTGGAAATGTGAGATCAAAGATTAGGGCTGGATAAGTAGATCTGAGAATCATTAACAAAAAAGTAATAATTTTATGCATTGAAATTGATCACCAAAGAGTAAGAGGGAGATGAATTATAGAACATAGATTTAGAACATACCCAAAGTCAGAGAGTATGAATTTGATGAAGATTCATCAAAGGCTATTGACAGGGAATGGTAAAAGGAGAATTAGGAAGCTGTATAGACCTAAAGTGAAGAGAATCTCAAGAATAAGAGGGTACTTGACATGTCAAAAGCTCATGAAGGATGAGAATTGAGAAAAAAATCATTGAATTGGGCAATCTAGAGATCATTGATGACTTGAAAGAGATAATATAGGGAGAAATCTATTGGAGAAAATGGGTTGAAATAGAATTACTTATGTATGAAGAAGTGTTTGCTTTGGCAAGGGTGAGGGATTTTTCTTCATAAAACATAAGTGAAGGAGAAAATAGTGGGGGAACACACCTGAATGATTTGAGATTGGGATGAGAGAAGTAGTTCTCAATAAATGACATAATTTTTCCCTTTGAAATATGAAATAAGGTTCTTATAATGACAGATTGGAGGAGAAACCATGGGAGGTTTGAAGAAGACTAAAAAGTTTGGAAAAGCTATTGTGAGTGATAATGAATAGCTTATGGAGGTGTAAACAATTGTCTTGCCACAGTGCAGGCTGAGATTATGTAACATAAATTTGTGGCAGATCCATTCAGCATGATTTCATGAGTTTTCTCTAACTTTATTTCGCTACATGTGAGTAGGAGTGAAGGCAGTTGATGGTAGGAGTAATCTAAGGCTGAAGTTTGGCAGGATAAAATCCATAATATAATGTGGGGGGATGGGAAGGCCAATGGACTGTTGAACTGGTTCACCAAACAATTAAAAGCAAATTGTAAGCAAATCACCAAGATCAGAAAGGGAAAAATGTGTGACCATTCCAGGTGTCTGGAAAGATTTAGAGTTGGGATGAAGATGAAGAACAGGGTTTGGAGTTGAAAGAAGAGTGATGGAATGACAGCAGATTGCCTCAGATAAGGACATTTCAGTTTGTGAAAATAAAATTGGAATGCTTTTAGGTGATGGCTTGTCACACATTGAATGTATTAAGAAATAAATGGGAATATCCTGGGAGGTGGTAGATAATAGCCACCAGAATCTTAACTGGGTGATAGATATGGATTGAATAAATCTCAAAGAAAAAGTTTATTGACTGATAGAGGTAGAGGAAGTGCCTGGAATTGGGACCAAAGGAGCTTCTCAGTTCTAAAAGTGATGTAGGATATAAATGAAATTGAAACCAGTGCCGGAAAATAGGTCCAGGTAGACCACATCTTCAGGAAGAACCAATTTGAGAAGATGGAAGAAGTCAGGAAAATAAACTTTAAGATAAAAGTAAGATTTTAAAAATTAAATTATAAGGCAGAGAACACAGTGTTTAGCTTTAGAATGGGCTGATGGACAGAGGTAATTTGAGGGATTTAAGGGCAAATCAGTGAGGGTTGTGGGTTTGAATAATGCTAGCCAAAGCTTTGAAATCACTGAGATGGGCAGAATATGTTAGATAAGGGGATTATTAATTATTGAAGAATGAGTCCAGGTAAGCTTTAATGGTTCAGTCTTAGTATGGTATCCTCCCTGGACATCAGGTAGCAGTGTGTAACTGAAAAGCTAGAGAGACAGACATAGGTTCCTACATAAAGCAAATGATAGGGTAGAAGAGATCTTTTGAAGCAAATGCTGGGAGAGATCAAGATAGAATGCTTAACTCTGGAAGCCTATACCGATAAAAAAAAAGCTGATTATGATATCCTGTTTGAAGGCTCCTTCCAGGTCTGACATCTTATTTATTCTCAATTTCTTTTAAATATTGCCATTCTTTGTTCAAGGATCTCTTCCAATTCTCATATTCTATGTCCTATGTTCCAATCTCCCTTCATTTTTTGACCTTATGTTCTAAGCTCCTTTCTAGCTTAAGTATTCTATTTTTATCCTTTCAGTTCTATCTCTGTTCTAAAATATCTTTTAACTTTGTATTCTGTGTTCTATAGTCTGTGATCCCTACCAGCTCTGACATTCTATGTTTTAAGTTCTCTTCCAGTTTTGATATTTTATACTTTCAGATTACAACTCTGTTAAGGGACAGGTCAATTCTCCAAGAGCCTCCACAGTTGTGGATCATAACATCTGAAGGAATTGCAAGGCAGACTTTGCTGACACAGATGTTTCAGACTAGGAATGAGATAAATTGGAGGCAGAGGAAAGAGGAGAGAGGTCAGACAATGCAATAGCCTCTCAGTCAGAGTCAGAGAACAGCAACTGCCTCTCAGTCTCATTGTATCATCCTCTCACAGGAGGAGATCCATTCTGGATTGGATCTCCAGCAGCCACTATCAGGTGGCTCCTGTGTATTCCAACAGCTCTGCTGTATATTCCAACACAACTCTGACATCCTATGTTTATATTCTTATGTCTCTTTTGGATGGAATACTGTTCTATCTCACGTCTAGTTCTAATATTCTATGTTCTATGTTACATAATTCCCTCTAGTTCTGATCTTCTATGCTTTATATTCTAGGGTCCTTTTAGCCCTTTTGTCCATTGAAAATCACTTCTATAGCAACTATCATGGACAAATGACCCTTTTCTAATAGATGAAATGATTTGGCACAGACTAAGCAGAGTTTTTGCCTTTTAAAGAACTACCCATCAGGTCATTGGAGTGAATTAAATATTCAGAGATAGGTGGAATAGAACACAGCCTCAGATTATGCACACAGCCATGTTTGGCAAAATGATGAAAAATGTTCCAAGTGGAACTCTTTGATTAACAGGAGAGAAAAGAATCTAAATCCCTCATATTACATTCCAAGTCATACACTGCAGTGCCAGCTAAAAATATGCTGTCTTCCCACTAGGCTAGTAACTAGGCGCATTTTATTAACTATTCATATTTTCTGATTTTTTTTAAGGTACAGAGTATCTATACTAACCCAGACTGGCTGCTTCCAAATTTGAATTTAAGAGCCCTAAGAGTTTTTCCTTTGTCTTCTTTAGGTATTTCCTTTTAATAAATCTACTATCAACTTGCTACTTTGGTTACTATGTTTATTAAATGGATTAGAAAGTGGAGAAAATGAAGTCATTTATTTTTCCTTTGGGGCAATCATCTGCTTTAATTTATTTTCTTTGTTTGATTTCATTCTGCCTTTGGACTCCAGGTCTTCAGAAATGATGCTATCCTCCTCATCCTGATAATCATAAGAAATGAGACCCATCTCCTAAAGCTGTGGAAGGTCAGGCTTCAAATGTGCCTAGTGATAGGGGAACCCAGAATTCATCTGAGCAGTACAAAAACCATTAGCAAGCACCTGTTCTACATCAGTGAAGCATTGCTGTGATTATTGGTCAGTCAATTTATTAGAAGTGCAAACAGGAAAATGTTCATCTCCATGGTGGTGCAGTTCAACATTTCAATTCAAGATATGTATTTTGCACCTACTTTGTACAGAACCCTCTGATGAGGGCATGAGTTGGTCAGTCAATCTGTTAGCATTTATATAGATCTCAGGATGTACAGTGTTAGGTTCTGGAAATGCAAAGACAAAAATAAAACAGTTCTATGCTCAGGGAACTTACAGGACAATGTAGTACACACACTAACAGAAGAGATACAAAAAAATAATTTTAGGATGAAGGACACTATGACCTTTGAGCTCAAGAAAGGCCATGTAAATGGTGGTACTTGGGCTGAATAAAACAAGGACTCTAAGATGTGGTAGAGAAGAAAGAATGCATTCTTAGCACTGGGAACATCCTGATCAAAGAGACAGAGATGGAGCCAGGGTAAAGAAGGGATATGAAGCACAAAGGGATGGTTAGACCCTTTTAGAGGGAACTTTATAATATTGGTATAGCAATAAAATTACTTTTTTTTCATCAGCATACAATAACAAATTAGAAGGCTTTCTTATGTTGTGGTGGGATTATTAAAAAGCCTATTTCCAATTTTTCTTTTTACTATTTTGGGAGAAATACTTTTTGGAATATCCCCCTTCCAAACCTCATCTTTTAAAAATGCATAATTACCCTGAAGGCTCAGTTGCCCAGAGGCAGCTGGGTACAACAATGGATAGATTGTAGTTTCTGGAGTCAGGAAAATTTGTTCAAACTCATCCTTAGACACTTAACTATGTAACATTGGCCAAATCACATAACATCCAGCTGCCTCAGTTTCCTCAGCTGTAAAAGAGGGATAATAATAAGACGTACTTTATAAGATTGTGAAGATTAAGTGAGATATTTATAAAGTGCTTTCCATGATCGTTAGTAATAATAAGTAATTAATAAATGCTTGTTTCCTGCCTTTCCCGATTAGGATAATGGCAAGTACTCTGCCTAGAATGAAATTATTTTGCATTTACTATGTATATTCTTTCTTCTTATGTATCTGTGCATTTGTTTTATTTCCCTTTTTCCCATCCCCAAATAATGCAAACTCTTTGAAGGCAAGGATCATTTGACTATTGCCTTTATATTATCAGCACCTAGGACAGTTCCTGACACTTGGTAGTACTTAGTAAATTCTTGTTAAATTGAAGTTTCTTCAAAGACCAATTCAGGTGGCACCTCTTCCATATAATTTTTCCTTGATAGTTCCCTGGATGAAAGTGAAATCTTTCCATGATTTTCTGAGACAATTATTTTCAAGCTCTCTTCTTTTACCTTTGTCACATTTGACCATTTATCCTGCCTATTTGAGTCACATCATCTCTATTAGATTATGAACTCCTCATAGAAAGAACTCATGCCCTCATCAGAGGGTTCTGTACAAAGTAGGTGCAAAATACATATCTTGAATTGAAATGTTGAACTGCACCACCACGGAGATGAACATTTTCCTGTTTTCACTGTGATCCTCACAGTTATGTTGATTCAATCAAGGTCACCCAATGTAAGTATAGACAGTGTCTCAAAGAATGGACTGCAATAAGAATTGCTGACATTTATCTAGCAATTTAAAGTCGGCAAAGTACTTTCTACCATAATACTAGCTCACATTTACATGGTTCCTTGATGTTTGGGAAGTGCTTTTTAAGTATGATCTCATTTATTTATTTCTCTGGGAAATAGATGTCATTGTTGTTGTTGTTGTTGTTGTTAATGAATAGAATAAGCCACAGAGTGTAAAGGTTATATAATATACTAATTTAAATGTGGTTCTTTAAGATTTCAAAGTTAGTAATTTATTAATTATTGTATACTGCTGTGCATTTTCAGACATTAGCTTATTGGAGTCTTATAACCCTTTTGGTATTATTATTCCCATTCTACAAATTCAAAAGCTGAAGTTCAAAAGAATTAAATGAGTTCTCATAGTCTTACAGCTAGCTGATGTCAGAAACGGGATATAAACTCTGGTCTAACTCTGGGTCTCTATATGACCTCTCAATAAAACTTGTGATGATAGTTACATTTTGGAGGTGAATTCATCTCATCCTCCTATTTCTCACTCTTTCTTTGCTTGTTTGCTTGTATGCTTGCTTTCTTCAATCACTATTTTAGGTGTCACCTCTTCTTTTAATTCATCTGCATTCCCCTAGATGAAAATAATTTATTCCTCTCCAAATTTCTCTTAAGATATTTTCTGCACAACTTCCTTGTGAAAGACAATGTGATATAGTGGATTAAAAGCTGATGTTAGAGCCAGGGAAACCTTAGTTCACATCCCATCTCTTATTATACTGATTTTACAACCCTGAATCAGTCACTTAAGCTTTTATTATTTTGGGAAATTTGCTAAGGCTTTAAGATGTAAAAAAAGCTACAGATCAGCTTTAGGAGAAAGTTTTCATCATATAGGAGTTGTTTATACTGATGAAATCACAAGCCTAGTTCCCATTTTTTCTTCTTCCATTCATAATATTTTCCCCACTTATTATAATTATTTGTACATATTCTCCCCACTCCAATAAGATGTAAAGATATTTTAGAAGAAGGTGTTATGGTATCTTTCTTTGCATTTTTATTTTCTAGCACAGCATTTTAATGCATTATATATTTTTCTCTCTCAATAGTATTTTATTTTCTAATTATACACAAATATAATCTCCAACATTCATTTTTGTAATGTTTTGAGTTCCAAATTTTTACCCCCCTCCATTCCATACCTTACCTATCTCCAAGACAGAAAGCAATCTGATAGAGATTCCACATGTACAATAATTTTAAACATAAGTCCATATTTGTCATGTTGTGAAAGAAAAAATCAGGCAGAAGGGGAAAAATCACGAGAAAGAAAAAGCAAATGAAAAAGAGGCAAAAACAGTATGCTTTAATCCACATTCAGTTTTCAGAGTTCTCTATTGGGATACGGATGGCATTTTCTATCCCAAGTCTTTTGGAATTGTGTTGGATCAGCACATTGATGAGAAGAATTTAATCAATCATGGCTGTTTATCATATAATCTTGCCCTGGTTCTGTGCACTTTACTCAGCATAAGTGAATGTAAGTCTTTCTTGGCTTTTCTGAGTTCAGCATGCTCATTATTTCTTATAGAAAAATAATATTCCATTACATTCATATACCATAATTTATTCAGCCATTTCTCAATTGATGGGTATCTACTCAATTTCCAATCCTTGCCACTACAAAAAGAGAAACTACAAACATTTTTGCATATGTGGGTATGATCTCTTTGGAATATAGACTCAATAGTGATACTATCTCTCTCCCTAATGGCCTCCTTTCTTCTCTTCACTATTGGGGATATCTTTATAAAGGATACTTAGAAGGAGGTGGACAAGGACCACACAGCAATGACAAGGCATGTCTACGTTTCAATCTATATCAGTGAACAAAAGTATCTGCATGAATGAGGTCATGGATTCATCACTCCCCATCATGAAACTTTAGTGACTCCCTTACTTTTTAGTATAAAGTAAAAAGTCATGTGTTAGGAATATATAATTTTTCAGAGTCTGATTCTAACCAATATTTTCAGGCTGATATGTTATTGTCCTTCATACCTACTGAAAGACAAAATGAATTACTTGCTTTTGCCTATCCATTATATAATCTCTCTCTCTCTCTCTCTCTCTCTCTCTCTCTCTCTCTCTCTCTCTCTCTCTCTCTCTCTCTCTCTCTCTCTCTCCCTTTGCACAAACTGTTCCCATGGCTTAAATATGATCTCTCTTTTAAATGATAGATCTTTCTTTCTTCTTTCTCAAAGTACCTTCATCATAGGTATTACCTACTTCTCAATTTCTATCCCCATCCTAGTTGTTAGCACTCTGATACATATCTGAATTTCTTTTGCACTTTTGTCATCTGGGTATCTTTCTGTCTGTCTTTCTGTCACTCTCTCTGTACATCTATGTGTAAGTTTTCCATTTATCTATCTATCTGGTTTGTATGTTTGTAGAAATTCCCTTTCATTAGAATGTAAGCTCCTTAAAGAGCAGGATTATTTTGATTCTGCTTTGTTATCCTCAGGAATTAGAACAGTTCTTGCATATCATAAGTGTTTTGTTTTTTTATTATAGCTTTTTATTTGCAAAACATGCATGGTAACCTTTCAACAATGACCCTTGAAAAACCTTCTGTTCCAAATCTTTCCCTCCTTCCCCTCCTCCTCTCCCCCAGATGACAGGTAGTCCCAGACATGTTAAATATGTTAAAAATATACATCATAAGTGTTTTATAACAAATCCTCAATAACTTATGTTAGCTTGTTGTATGAATTTTCTTTAAATTTAGATCCTGGGTTTCATAAGAAAAGCATCCTCACTTATTATTGATAGCAAGATATCATTTTGGCTATCAATCCACATTTCCTACCATTTTTTATGAGATTGGCCCTTTTGTTTTCAAAAACTAAGTCAGGACAATTAGGTATGTTTTGGATCATTTGCAATATAGGTTATCTTTGAAATTGCCTTCATGGAAACAAAAGAAGACTTTCCATTTTATTTATTATCAGGCCATGTAGTATGTGTTTAGTGATATGTGTGACCTATTTAAGAATTCCTTTTCATGATTTAATGGCCAGAATTGAATTTGTGTGTGCACATTGTGCATGAGTGTATATATATATATATATATATATATATATATATATATATATATATATATATATGTGTGTGTGTGTGTGTGTGTGTGTGTGTGTGTGTGTGTGTGTGAGTGTGTGTGTGTGTGTGTGTGTGTGTGTGTGTGTGTGATGGGAAGTTATCTGATGAATGCATTATATTGCAGCCTCCCTCCTTTCTGAAGCATTTGACAAGGCAAATTATTTAGCTACAGTCTTTACCTATGTGTTCAAGCCATCAAAGAGAAGTTGTTTCCACGATGGATGCGAAATCTCCGGAGACAGTGGTATTTATACTCATTTTTACACTGGGAAACATCACTTGCCTCTGCAGGCTCTTGAAATGGAAGTTGCAAAATGATATATAAAGGGTTGGGAGATGTGTGTTTGTGTGGAATGTGTGTAGGGGGGTGTTCCATTGTCTTGTCACCGAGGAACATAAATCAGAGACTGCAGGTAGAAATTTCAAAGGAAGATGAAGGAACCAAGAAAGAAAAGTATTTTTCCCTTTTAGCAGAGTTTAGGTTTCTCCTCCCTTTCTTCCCACCTTTGCACACACACACACACACACACACACACACACACACACACACACACACACTCAACACACATTGGCAAAGCATATTATTCACTTCCTCCCTTTTTGGCATGACAAGGGGTCATTTGGAAGAGCCTCATAATTGGTTTTGATCTCATTTGTGTGTGTGTGTGTGTGTGTGTGTGTGTGTGTGTGTGTGTGTAATCTTTATTTCAAACAAGATACCTGTGGGAGATGCTAATTCTCTCCTCCTTAAGAAGCACAATAAAAGGGGAATGATTAGATGGAATTGATTTGAGGAGCTAGAGGAAACTGCAGGAAGAATGATGTGTGGCAGGCATAAACTCACAAATGGGCAACTTTTCACAGTGGTATTTAGACGCAAGCACACGGTAAGGTTTACTATTTACATGACACTTCGCTGCCTCTCAGCTCAGTATACATCAATCTCAAAGGGGAAGTTGATCACTGCCAATACCCTACTTAGCAGAAAGTGTTCAATCCCATAGAAGGAGGAGAGGGGAAAATGATCATGGAATACCTGGGTGAGGCATGGAGAAGAAAGAAGGACCTTTACTGAGGAAGGGATTACTGATTCTTGCTTACTCATTAAAAATTTCAACATGATAATATTATTAAAGCTGGTACAAGGAAGAGAACACTGGCTTTGGAACTTCCAGACTTGGGCTCAAATCTCAGTTCTGTCTATGTGATCTTGGCGAGTCACTTTGTTTTTCTGGTCCTTATTTTTGTTTTCTATAAATTGAATAGCCAAGACTGGATAATCTCTCAAAATCCCTTCAGCATCTAAATATATGATTCCCTGAACTAATTTTTGGATTGTATTCTATGGGGTGTTACGTGGCTTCTGGGTAAAGAGAAGCTTTTAGAACCAGACAGAGATATCCAACATGATTACTGCAGCAGGAAGTGACAAGTGTCCCATGAAATGGTGTCTACAGTTCTCAAAAACTTTTGGATGGGGTGAGAGAGAGAGCTGAAGACAAATAGAATATTCTGTCTGAGAATTGTCATAATTTAGTGGAATGAGTAAGAGATTTGGATTTAGCCAGCTTGGACATCCTGTGGCTCTGCTATATATTATCCGTGTGACCTCAAGGAAGTCATTTAACCCCTTGATGTCAGTTTCCTAATGTATAAAATGATGGGAATTAAACTAGATGATTCCTAAGGTTCCTGCTAGTGATAGATCTCATCATCCTATTAATATTTCAAGAGTTGAAATGAAGCATAACTTTTTTGCTTCTTATTCAGACCTGACTTTCTTGACCTTTTCATTTGTCAGTTTTGAATATGACAACCATTTGTGATTTAGTCCATTTGGGAGTAAATTCTGTTAATACAAATCACAACTTGTGGTAGATATTTCTTAGAAAATTGCTTGTGTCTGTGAGAATTTAAATAACTTGTCCATTGTAACAAAACAAGTAAGGTTCAGGGATACAATCTGAACTCAAGTCTTCTTGGCCCTGAGTACAGTATTCTACTAAATCCTATTCATTATGTGACATGGTTTCTCACCATTTGTTGACACATAAGTTGATTGGTTGAATCATATATTTAAGTGCACAGTGACTACATTTGATAAATTTGGTGTGATCATTGATGGAGGAAAGAATATCTTCAGAAATGATTCAGTTGACTATGTTTGATCATAATGTATTTTCTGCTTGCAGAAAATGTTTCATATCTCCCCCTTTCTTTTCACTAGAATGTAAACTCCATGTCGATAGAAAATCTGACTTTATTTTCTTTGTATATTTTCTAGTACCTGAAATAGCACTCTGCACATAATAAGCACTCAAAATTTTGGTAAATGAATGAGTGAATGGTCTTGATTAGAGAGGCAAAAAATAGTTGAAATAGCCATGTAGTTTCCAATGGTGGCTAAGGTTAGATGCTGCTGAGTTTCTGAGTTGTATCTCCCAAAGACTTCCATTTTTTGGGGGGGGAGAAAGTGAGGGCAAGCCTTCAGAAGCTATAGCAGTAATTATCCGCACAGAAAGAGAATTAGAGTTTTGGAGGAAAATACATATTTCTAGGACATTGTGAGGGTGGTTAGGGGGTGGAAAATCCTAACAGTTGGAACTTTAGGATTATGGCTCTCTCCATGATGCTAATGGAAATTTACTGTGAGTTTGCAGCTTGTGGCTATGACAACAAAATTCTCAAACATTCATAAGAGAAATGAAAAATTCAGTCCACCCCTGGATATTAAGCCTACACTACACACATTTGGCTATTTGTAAATGGTTGCATATTTAGTATGGTGCAAAACTAAGATTGAGATGCTACAAAGATTTCCCCACATACCTTTTGCCTATAATTGGGTCCTGTCTGGGCAAATTCAAAGAGCTGACATCTTGGTGAGTTCTATAAGGAATTGCTGTTGGTTGTGTCTTCAAGTACTTCAAGTGTGGCTACTGGTAATGATCTCAAAATCCCAAATCCACAGCAATGTTCCATGGGTAAAAGTTGCCTGGAAAAAGCCCAGATTGGTCAGAAATTTTCTGGAACATGTTTTGTGTGATGTTTAACAGCTGTTGATGGCAGATGCAGATTTTTTTTCCCTTAAATTTGTCATTTCCTCCTCCTCTCTTGCCCCCATCTCTTCCTACTCAAGAAATACAGTAAAAAGAAGACAGCAAAATAAGCTTTCCAATCCCTCAGTGGGACTTTTGTATGGAAACCTCTGCTATGAGAATATTTCTTGTTTTTAAAAATCAAGGAAACATAAATTGGGTTTAAAAATGGATGATACACACACATATACGTATATATATATATATATATATATATATATATATATATATATATATTCCACTAAATGTGTAGATATATATACATATATATTATGTAATATTGACAACAATATTATGAATCAGAGATTTTTAATCTATAGGCTATGAATGAGAGTATGTGATGTAGTCGAAACAGCATCTTTCTAGCCTGGAAATCAGGAACTTGGGTTGTAATAGTGGGTGAGCCAGTTTCCAACAAACTAAACCACATCAAGAAACATTTATTAAGTACCTACTAATTAAGGAATTAGGATGTTGGGGACACAAAAACAAAGTTATAACTTATACCTTCCCCCAAATAATTTACATATGACTGAGTGGGTTAAGGCATGAAGTGTGTGTGTGTGTGTGTGTGTGTGTATGTGTCTTTCTGTCCCCATATATCTTTTTTCTGTTTCTGTCTCTCTGTATCTGTCTCTCATTATGTGTGAAGAAGAAAGAACAATAACAGAAATTGGATCAGAAAAGACTTCTTAAATCAGCTCAATCAGGAGCTGAGCCTTGAAATGGGAATTCTAAGAGATGTGTTACAAGAGAAATGCTTGGGAGACACCCTAGTTCAAACCACGGAGGTGGGAGGAGGGCTGCATCTAGGAAACAGCAAATAGGCCCATTTGGCTAGACGATAGTGTACGCGATGTAGCAATGTATAAGACTGGAAAAGTACACTAGGTGCAAATTGTAAAGAGCCATGAAAGTTAATGAGTAACTTTAGAGGTAACAGGCAATCATGGAAAGTTCTTGAGCTCTGGGAACTTGAAGAAGCAACTTCATGTTATTGTGCTTTAGTTTTATTATATGTGAAATAATTCTAAAATCCTCTGTTTTCATTTCATAGTCATGTGTTGTTGCTCACTGCTGCCATGTCTGTCTCTCTCCCATGTGCCATTTACAGCCTCACTCGAGAGGTGCTTCCCTGCTCCAGTTCCACCTGTTCATGATAGGCAGGAGTCAGCATGTTGCCTGCATGTCCCAGCATAACAGATTGGATCCTTGGCACACTATTACTAACAGGTTGCCAACCTGTACTCTCAGCCTTACCTGGGCATGGGATGTCACATTCTTGACTTAAAATTGGTTAAGATTTTGCCTCTCTAAACCTTTCTTGTTAGCCATATGCATTCACTGATTTTCTTTTTTCCCTTTTGTCCTCCCTGAGACTTTGTGACAGGAGTCCTCAGAATGGCCTTTTAGAAAGTTCTTCACCTTGGCAATAAACCATTATTTTATTCTGCAAATTGGGCAGGGTTTACACTTAGGGAACACTTGTTTTGTCAAGAAGTATCAAGGAAGGAAGGTGATTTAGTGTCTCTGACATCCTGGAGAATTAACATGACCATTGCAGTCAGTGAAGATGTACTGATTTCCTCAACCAAAAGTTCTTAAAAATCAGGGGAATTTTTTTTTTGTAAATCTAATTCCATTTTAAATGTGCAATGTGGAATAGTTGTTAGATACCGGAAGGATCTGAAGAAAGGAAAACTTCCCTTCACATTTACCTTTGACAAATACTATTTATACAACCTACGGTAGGTTTCAATTTCTCAATGATTTAGGTCAGAGCTTCTTAAATATTTTCCACCCTCAATTCTTTTTGCACAAAATTTTTTACATGGCCCTTGATAAATAGGTATATAAATACGTTTACATATCAAACATTTATTGATAATAAATCATAATTTCATGATTTCCATAGAGAACCTACTAGGAACAGAAGTTTCAGAGAAGGTGTGTTGGTAAGGAGTTCCCTGTACTAATGAAATCATAAGTCCAGTTGCTATCCCTATGCTTTGGAAACCTATGCCTTGTGAAATCAGACATTTTTGGGTCTTTAAGATCAGGAACAATTTCCTTTTTGTTTTTTCCATCCCCAGTGCTTATTATAGCAGTAGGGGTTTAATGAACACTCATAGATTGAGCAGGTGTTTCACTTTTGTTGGTTCTTCTTAGGGCCTTGAGATATCAAGTATATAAGCCCACTAATAAGATGTGGACTGGGTAAGTGGAAGATTGAAAGGATTCTGTATGGCCAATATTCTTTCAGGACTATGGTCACCTCAATTCTAGATTGACATTGACATTCTATATTTGCTGCATAGTATAGACCGAAAACATTGTTTCTGCCCTTTAGTTACAAGCAGCAAGCATCTTACAAAGTGTTGATGCTTTTGAATCAATGAAAACAATCATAGAATGGAAGTTGCCTTATAGAAATAATGGACAAGTAATATGGTATGGTAAAGAGGGCTTTCTATTGGGGGTAAGGGAATCTGGGATTTATTCTGGCCTCTGGCACTAACTTATATAACAGTAGACAGTTGATAATTTTTTTTCTGAGCTTCAGCTTCTAATATGTAAAAAAGAGAATTAAAGATGTTGAAATCTGCCTTCCTTCTATTAACATTTTGGCAGGGTCAGAGGAGAGAAGATGGAAAATATGATATTGCAAAGGTAGAATAGAAAGAACTTGGAAACCAAATGAATGGAGGCTGGTAGAGAAAGTGAGTAACTGAAGCTGCTTAGGTTACAAATCTAGGTGGATGGTCTGGACTTGATGGGACAGGAAAGTAGGAGGAAGAGATTTTTGAAGAAGAAAATTAGTTTTTTGGTGGGTTTTTTGACTTTAAGGTGTTTGGGGGACATTCATTTCAATGTATCCAAAAGGCAGTTGGAGATGCAAAATTAGAGATGAGGAGAGTAGGGCTGTTAGGGAAAGAGGCACTACTTTTCTAAGGAGTTTAGCCATGAAAGAGAAGAGTGAGATATAAGACAATAATTAGAGGGTATAAAGTGAGTCTAATTTTTAAGGATGACAGAGATATGAGAATGTTTGTGAACAACAAGAAAAAAGCCATCATGCAGGATGAGATTGAAGATTAATGAGAGAGTAGGGATGGAGAAGATGAACTAGAATGGTACCATTTTTGCATTTGACAAAAAAGTCTTTTATTGTGAGACTAGAGTGATGAAGAAGATAGTAAAGGAAGTCATTTGAATAATATGAGTTGAGAAGAGGAAAAGAGTAAGCTTTCAGTGAATGATCTTATTTTTTCATTAAAATAAGTTGAGAAAGTGAAAGGAGAAGGAGGAACCATAGAAAGTATGAGCGGGGATTGAAAAGGTTTGGGAAATCCATTAGGGAATCCATTAAAAAAGTATAAAGGATCACCTTGCTGCACTGAGAGCCACATTGAAAGTATGCCACACATTTGTAGTGACACTATTTAAAACTGTTTGTGATTTCCTCTAGTTTCATTCAGCAGCATCTAAATAGGACTGAAGTAGTTGATGGACAGAATAATCAGAATTGAAGCTTGGCAGGACAGCATGGGTGATAGGATAAAAGGGATTTGTATTCAGGAATAGATGATAATGTGGAGTTGAGCTGAAGAAAGGAGAATAGAGCCAGTGCAAGAGTGATGGCCAGGGAAAGAACCAAGTAATGGAAGAATGAGTCATGGTGAGTTTGAAGAGGATTAGGAGCCATGGATGGGGCAGAGGGAATGATGAAATGATAAACATTTTGATCAAGTTATAGAGAGCCATGTGTAAAGTTCTCGTCTCTCAGTTGTAATCCTTCTCTGGAAGGAGGTTTCTTTTCTGTATAATCTTTTCCTCTATGAGCAGGTTTCTTGGGAGGCTTCTGGGGCCTCCAGCCAGCCTCTTCTTCTTCCTGAATCCTGGCTCTGAATCTCCTCCAGCTCTTGTCCTTCCCCAGTTCAGACTGCTTTCCAGGCTCGATGTTGCCTCTTTTTATCCTCCCAGAGAATGGGCGTGGGATAATGCAAGGGCTTCTGGGAAGAACTACTTCAACCAATGAGCTTGTTCCTCCTAGAATTCCTAAGGTGTAAACTCCCTTTAAAGGCCCAAACCAAAGGTCTGAGCCAGAGAACTGTCAAGTCAACCTGAGTTCTCACTTTGTAATTGTCCAGACAACCTGAATTCTCACCTTGTCACTGTCCAGACAACCTGAGTTCTCACCTAGTAATCCTAACAGCCATGGACCTATCTAGTGGAGAAATTTGACTGAGGATAAACTCAAGAAAGAAAGAGTAATTAGAAGATGATTGCAATAGTTCTTCTGAGACTTGATGAGAAACTGAACTGAGGTGGTGGCAGCTGTACTGATGTTGATGGAGAGAAGCTTCCAGGGGCTACTTCATCTTTGTCATTGTATCTTCAGGGCCTAGCATACTGTTTGGATCCCAGTAGATATATAATAAATGCTCACTGATAGATTGATTCACTGATAGGAGGAAGATTTTCTTGGTGATCCTGCTCAAGAAGATATTCTAGTTTTATGATCACTAATCTTAAAACAGCTCAAAGGGCAGGAATCCCATGTCCCACCTTCTAAAAGTCATGAGCATCATTTTCATTGGCTCTTTCTAAGATTCCCTTGATGATTGGTTTGAAATTCATAGTGCCTGATTCAAAGATATGAAAATAAGAAAGGCAATATTTTGTTATTGTTGAATTTTCCTTTTAAGGGAAGGAGTCATACTGTGGTATTCTTCATTTCAATATGAATTACAGATCTATTTCTTACCAACTCTGAGACCTTAGCTAAGTCACCTATTTTGTCCACTTCTCATTTTCTGAAATGACTAAAGAACAACATTGGACTAGATGAGCTCACAGTTTTCTTTCAATTTCAGATTTTTATTAATTTTATATAGAGTGGACTTAAAGTCAGGAGACTGTAGTTTAAGTCCTACTCTGGTTATTGGCTATGTAATCCTAAAGAAATCCCTCTATTACTCTGGGCCCCAATTTCCTCATCTGCAATGGAAGGAAAATGCCTAATTTTCTTGTTTAGAACTACCTTAAACTCTTGCCATCTAACATCTCACACTGGCACAATTATAATTTCAAAAATAGGCATAAGATGGCATTATCAATACCATTATATTTCCATAAAGAAGCCCTTTGGGTTGACACTCCTCTGCCATATTCTATAGTACCATTTGAATGCTGGAACAGAAACATTGGAAAGGAATCCATTCTTTCCAAGGTCTTTTCCTGATTATTTCCTGTAGACTTTCAAAGATTTATTTATTCATCCATTCATATAAGATCTGGGAATAATTCCATGGAAGAGCTCCTGTTTCATAAGGAAGAGATGGAAGAAAAATAAGTGGGGGAGAAGGAAGAGAAGTAGTATTATTCAGTCATTTTAGTCATGTCCAACTCTATCTGCTAAAACTACAAAGCAGTTCCTGGCTGTTTTAGTGAATTAAAAAGCCAATGTATTTTCCTCTAAATACCCATTTTTCTCCTAGCCATGGCATGCTAATGGAGATCAGTGGACCTCCTGCTCCCTCTTTCATAATTTTCTATGTGAGTTTGGGCCCTCACCCACTCTGTCACTGAGGCATGTGAAAAAGCCACAGATGGTTTCTGCAACACTAACCCTTCGAGCTGGATGGTTTGGCCAGTCCATCTGGCCTTTGATTTCCATTAATAGCTTTTCACCTGAGCCATAGAAATAAAGCTTGGAAATACCATGTCCTCATTTCATTTGTTCAGTGTTGTCAGGAGATGAATTAGTGTCAATGTTTGAATGAAACAGAACCTTCCTGCTTTGAACAATTCCTGGCTCACTACAGTCCCTGAAACCTTTCTGCCTTTGTGGCTCAGACATTAAAATATTGATGTGTGATCAGGGCAATGAAAGACAGATTGGAGTGGTCCAAAGTGCTTTAGGCTTAAGTCCAAATCCTAGCTACTACACAAATATATGCTTGTGGGATCATATATAAGTAACCAATTCTTTCTGAATCTCTTTCCTGATGTATAGAATGAGGTCATTGGGCTCAATGTTCCCAAGGTCCTTTTGCACTCTAAATCTTATGACCTAAATGTCAGAGTTAGGCTGAGAACCTAGGTCTCCTTGCTATAAATCCAGTACTCTTTCTACCATAGCATACTGCATCTCAGAAATGAGGGAAATTGTACTCTTGGTAAAGTAAAATGTTTTGGTTTCTTGTCAAGTTGTGGGTAGGATGTATATAGAGGTAATTGATTAGATTTATGTAATTGTCCTATTCAACATCTGGAAGAAGAAGAAGAAAAGGAGAGGGAGAATGAAGAGGAGAAAGAGAAGGAAAAGGGAAGAAAAGAAAAAGAGTCAAAAAAAGAAAGAAGAAAGGAATGAAGAAATGGAAGTAAGTTGGAGAAGAAAAATAGGAGCAGTGTTGTTCAATCATTTTAGCTATATCTGATTCTTTGTGACACCATTTGGGGTTTTCTTGGCAAAAATCCTAGAGTGTTTGCCATTTTCTTCTCCAATTCATTTTACAGATGAGGAAACTGAGGCAAACAGGGTTAATTAACTTGTTCAGAGGCATAGAGCTAGTAAATGTCTGAGGTCAAATTTGAACTCATGAAGATAAATTTACCTGATTCCAAGCCTGGTGCTCCATCCATTGTATACTTAGTGGGACCTCACCCCCACTCCCACAGGAAGCAGAATATTTCGAAACTATGCTCTTGGTCTGTGAATTGGAAACTCTTTGGATCTCCTTAATCTTTAATTTGGGCTGCAGAATTAATCATCTGAGATAGAATTTACTTTGGGGGAATCTATTCACTTTGGCAGGGGATTCCATATCACAACTTATTTTGTCATTCAGGAAAAATACAGTAGAATTGCTGTTTTGCCTCAGTATGGTTCTTTCCTCAACCCTTTCATCTTGGCAAAACAGCTCTATTACATGACCCAGTTTGAGCCCCTTCTCCTCTTTTAAAGCCTTTGTTGATCGATCTAGTCAATCACTCAATCAATGAATCAATAAGCATAATTAAACATTGTGTTCCAGGTATTTGGCTGATCCATAGTGACCTTAATTTTCTACAAGATCTTATAGACCTTATATCACAATTTAGCACTTGACCACATGTTCTCTCTGAATTGTTCTTTAACTGCTTTATGTAATGATTTAATTTGCACTATATTTGGCAATCTAAAGATATGGATTCCAAATCCAGCTCTTGCAGTAGCTATATGGCTATGCTCAAGTCAAATTGTTCCCTTCTTCAAGTAGGTTTTAGTTTTCTCATCCAACATATATATATATATATATATATATATATATATATATATATATATATATATATACACACACACACATATATATACACACACACATATATATATACATATATATACACATATATTTATAAATATATACATATATATACACATATATGTATAAATATATACATATATGTATATATATATATTATATATGTATATATATATATATTATAAATCAATCAATTGACTGAAAAATCAACGAGCCCTTCTGAATCAGTATATGTGTGCCAGATACTGTAGTAACACTGAGGTTACAAATACCAGAATTACAAAATCTTAATGTAATTTAAACTTTAGTACCTTATGCTCTTGCTACAAAGAAATATTTTGGTTTATTGTCAAGTTATTTCTATGTGAATGTTCTACAGAAGAGAGGTAATTGATATGATTTCTAGAACTGTCATATTTTACACATGAGACAATAAGTTCAGGGAGTTTTGGGGATACAAGACATTGCACACCCCACAATCACCTTTGGTGGGTGGTTGGGAAGTGATTGAGAAGTCTTTGATTCATTATCCAAGATTAGCCTTGTGAAGAATTGGTTTGAGAGGGAAAGCAAGCAGACTCTGTCTGTTGATCCTTCACTACAGGACAAGTGTGAAAACCATTCTACTCTTCCTTCATCCTTTTCATAGCTCAGTGTTTGATACTTCAAGAGTCAGCAGGTAACTTCCCTTCACTGATAGAGATTGCCACCCATCTCTGCCATAATTTGCAATCTGTGAGAGTAGTGGCAACTAAAGTATTAATCACCTCCTGGCTAACCTAGGAATGTACTTCTCTGAATTTATCCAGGCAGATCATAAAACATAGATGGTTCACCAAGGGCATAAGTAAAGCATTTCCAATATGGCAAGCTGGGTTCAATGTGTTGTCATCCATTTGAACAGCCCACACAAAATTCAGGGTCACTTCCATGCTGTGATATGATTCCAGAGAAAGATTTTAGCCTATATACTTGATTTTTCATGGGCATATACGCGTGGGAATTGTACCTTCATCTGTGTTTTCATTAGCACAGAGAACTATGACCATAGGCATATTCCCCAAAAATATAGATGGACAACTTGTGGAGAGTTTATTCAGGAGCAGAAGTTAAGTTTTCATGTTCAGTATGTGTCAGAGCCTAGGCAGGAATCTAGGTCTTTCTGATCCCAAATTTTGTATATTCTACCCAGTATGTCATGCTGACATTGGTTTTTTTTTCTGGACCTGTGATTTTTTTATATAGAGAATTTTCAATGAGACAACTCTAGCAATGCAGATCTATTTCTGCTCCACCATTTATAGTGTTACAGAGGGGACAGTAGCTCTGAGAATTTAAATAATTTGTCCAGGTTACACAGTTCAGAAGCCAGCTATCGATGCACTACAATACACTGCCTCCAGGGCTGTAACTGTGATACCCTTGTTTTCCTAGATCTAAATGGTTCCAAACTCCATTCCAAGATAGAGAGTGAAGAGCTTATAAGTGAGAAATCAGAAGTGTCCTAAGGGATAGGCATGGTGTAAATGGGCTGTGGAGATGATAGTTTCCTTTTTAGATATTAAGGGCTTCTTATCATACTCATCAAGGAGTAGATATTGAGCTTTTTCCCAGGCTTGCGTGAAACCACTGGTGAATAACCAGTAGTAAGCCCCAACCTCTTGGTTTGTTGTACACTTGAATTACTTTGTTGTAAATGATGCCATGAATAAACACACTAAAGGAAAGCATCATTTTTTGTGTGGGTTCATATAGCCGACTATAAAAAAATATAGTTGGCTGGCAGTAAAATCTATCAGAGTTTTTCAACAGCCCCATATTTTAAGCATTCCATCCTGGGCGCCAGCAGCTGCCTCTACATATGTTCCTTGATTTTATGGGCGCATTACTGTGGCGTGAAAGCCATTGGAGCATTACAGGCACATTTTTATTGGGAGTGATTTCAGTGCAACACCATCCTGCTGGCCCACCCCGACCTTCTGCTGCTGGAATGGGAACTACAATTAACAAATGAGAGTAAAGGTAAGAGACAGCAGTGGGTGACTCTGAGGTGAAGAGTCCCTTAGTTCATTAATGGGGACCTGCTTGGTGCTGCTGCCTCAATACATTTGCCAGAACTGGTCCTGTTTTAGGTGTGTAGTCAAGGAAACAAAGTATCCTAAATGGCCCCAATTTTTTTCTATAAAAGAGCACAAGATAAAGACATAATAGCCCTAAAGATGACAGTGAGATTGTAAATGAAGATGCTTATATCCTATTATTAGTACCATAATGAGTGTGTTGTTATGACCAGGTTTATAACAAGTATATAATTATCATATATTGATATCTAACTTTTATTATTCTTACCATACACTTCTTGATACTAGAGGATCACCCCAGTTAAATAGGGAGAGTTTCATTATCTGAAAGTTGGCTTCCAGAGAAACTTTATGGCTGGGATAAACAATGGCAAAGGTCGTTGATTAGCAAGGGCGCAGGGAATACCTACATTATGAGAGGCAGCATTTTAACAGGAAAGAGCACTAACTATATAATCAGGGGACCTGGATTCAAAACCCTATTAGTCTATTATGAAATTCTCATTTTTGTCACTTAGGTAAGTCATCTATCCTTAAGTTTCAGTTTCCTTAGCCTTCAAAAGACAAGATGACCTGTAAGGTCCCTTTTGGTTCTGTCAATAAATCAACAGGATTTTATTAAATGACTACTAGTTGCTAATGGTACAAAAATCAAATTATCCCTGCCATCAAGGAGTAAGTGACCAAATATCACTAAAAGGTTAGCACATATAAGGGAATGGTAGGGAGAGGAAAATATGAGCACTATGGGAGATCAAGAAGGTCTTGGATCAGGAAGTGGTATTTGACTTGATTTCTGAAAGAAACTAGAAATTCTACTCATTTCACTTAACATCAATTCATGTAAGTCTCTCCAGGTTTCTCTGAAATCATCCTGCTGATTGTTTCTTATAGAACAATAATATTCCATAACATTTATCCACCCTAATTTATTCAGCCATTCTCCAACTGATGGGCTCAGTTTCCAGTTTCTGGCCACTACAGAAAAGGCTGCAGATGTGGACCCCTTTCCCTCCTTTAAGATCTCTTTGGTATATAAACTCAGTAGAAACACTGCTGGATCAAAGGGTATGCATAGTTTGATAACTTTTTGAGCATAGTTCCAAATTGTTCTCCAGAATAATAAAAAAAAAAAATAAGTAGGAATTCTAAGAGGCAGCAGAGAGGAAGAAGAATTTTTCATGCATGAAAGTTGAATTTATGTAAAAACATTGAAAAGAGAGGTCACATGTTATTTGAGAGGAAAACAGAAAAGGCTAGTGTGGCTGGATTGTAGAGGGTAGGAGGGGAATTAATGTCCAAAGTATCCATGGGTTTTCTAAAAATAATAGAACGCAGATTTGGAAGAGCCTTTAGTGGTTATCTATTCTAACCAATAATTGTATAAGAATCCTTCTTCTGATACTCCCAGAAAGTGAAGTCTCAGACTGCTTATAGATAGGGAAAATCTACTATATCCTGAAGCATCTAATTCCTCTATGGCATGATTTTAATCCTTGCTTAAATGAAATTTTCTTCTGCATTGTGAACTTAATAACTGTCAACACAGATATTTCAATGTACAAAACAGAACAAGAAACTTCTATGAGACTCTATGAACTTGTTATGTATACTTGGCTTCTTTTATTTTAAGAAGTATGCATATATTAAAATTAAAAGAGTAATAGTAAAGTATTCTTTCTTGACTTTAATTATTTGGAATTTTCCCTTGCATCAAGCTTAAATTTATTTTGAGGCAAATTCACCCTAGTTCTGACTTCTGCAGCCAAACAGAAGAGATGTAATCTCTCAGATATGCTAGATTTGGCTTTGGTTTGCCTATTATTTTGGATTATATGTGATCTGGTTTCTTTGGGTGATAGAAAGGTGAATATTTACGATGAAGACATCTTCACTTCTAATGGGAACTTTTAGTCAAAATGTCTTAAAAGAAACTCTGAAAGGAAATCACACTTGCCCTGAGAAGGAACAGGACTAAGCCCCTCAAGTTATGTCAGTCATGGAGACTTGGCTCCTGTTGTCTCTCTAGCCTAGGCTGCTCCTAACTAAATGCCGGATGCTCCCAAACTAATTCTGCTCATTCTTGGATGAGTTCCCCAACAGTTGGCAGAAGAGGCTCAGGAGCAAGTGAGGGGCTGCCTTCCATGTTATACATGCCCTGAATCCAAGCTGGGAGCAGCAGTTTGGTTGAGTGAAAGGAAGGATACCACCCACTTGAAGTGTCACCCCAGGAGATTTTCAAGACCCCAGGCAAAGGAAGGAAGGGTTTATGGCATGAAAATCTTTGCTGCATATGTCTCTGACTGAGTGTCTGGGTACCATGGTGATCGACAGACACTTTCTGTCAGTGTCACTTGGCAAGGGCAGCCATGGGGAAAAACAGCACATTCTGTCTAACATTTTCTCATTTGCAAAGACTCAGGGTGGGATAACATAATCCAGCTCATTCCAGCAAATATTTCTCAATAGTCTCAATTTCTCCAGATGATCGTTATATGATATTTGATTCAGTTCAATTCGATTCAGTAACCTTGAATTAAGTCCATTCTATGTGCTAGACACTGTTCTAGGCACCAGGTATCCAAAGACAAATACTCGCTTTTCCCGAGAAGATTAAATTTTAGTGTGAGGCAGGGAGAAGGTTATAAAAGGTACACAGGTAAGCAAATAGAAGATAATCGGAAAAATGAATAAGAGCTTTGATAGATGAGGGGTTCTTCATAGAAGCGATCAAGCTGAATCTTGAAGCAAAGGTTCTCAAAGTCCTGATAACATGATACTTGAGACAAGTTCCAAGTAGGAATTTCCATAGAGGAGTTCCAAGAGGTGAAGATGAAAAGAGACACATTCTAGGCCTGGGCAGGGGTGAGGAGTAAAGGAGTATTTCTTTATAAGTGTTTTCTATGTGCTAAATACTAGGCTAATCATTTTGACAAATATTAGCTGATTTGATTCTCACAACAATCCTGTGAAATTGATACCATTATAATCCATATTTTCTAATTGAGGAAACTGAGGCAGACAGCCCAAGGTCACATAGATTGTCAGTACTGGAGCTCAGATTTGAGCTCCTAACTTCAAATACAATGCTTTGTCCACTGTGCCCTATATCTGTCTGTAGAAGGAAACAGCTTATGTAAAGGACTAGGAAGGGAGGAGATGAGATAACTAAGATGGATAACTAACTATGAATAGTCCACTTTGGCCAGAACGCGTACTACGTATGTTGAAAGAGAAATGATTAATAAGCCCAGAATGGCAGACTTTAAATAATAAAAAGAGAAAAATACTTTTCTAAACTTAGTGGCAAGGGGCATCGTGTCACAAAAGCTGATGTGGCCAGTCCTGTGCTTCAAAATGAAGTCTCAGCTATGGCAGTAGATGGTACACCAAAGAGAGTGAAAACCCATCTATCAACCTGTTTACAACCTGAACTTATGTAAAAGCATGGATAAGGGCTGTGAAAGGAAAGCAGAGAAAGCTAGTGTGGCTGAATTGTAGAGTGTAAGAGGGGAATTAATGTCCAAAAATATCCATGGTTTTCCTTTTTCTTTTTTTTTTTGCATTTCCTATCCAGAGTCTATTGGGATTGCCTTGATTACTGAACCACTGAGAAAGATCACATCTTTCATAATTGATCATCACATATTCTTGCTGCTACTATGTACAAAGTATTCCTGGTTCTGCTTGTTTCCCTCAGCATCAGTTCCAGGCTTTTCTGAAATCAGCTTGTTCGTTATATTTTATACAACAGTAATATTCCATTAACTTTCATACACTATAACTTGTTCAACCGTTCCCCAATTGATGGGCATCTGCTCATTTTCCAATTCTTTGTTACCACAAAAAGAGCTGATTCAAACATTTTTGTACTTATGGATCCTTTCCCCTCCTTTATGATTTCTTTGGATTACAGAGCCAGTAGTGCCATGAGTTTTCTAAGAACTATAGAACTCAGATTTGGAAGGGCCTTTAATGACCATTTAGTCCAACCAATAATATTAGATTATGAGAATAACCTGCTGGTTGGTTTCTTTCCTTTATGTCTCTCTCCATTCTATTCCATCCTCAGCTCTGCTATTAAATTGGCTTACCTTAAACACTGATCTTACCATATCATAGCATCCCTCCTATTCAATCAACTTTGGTGACTATTAACTCCAGGTTCAAATATAAAATCATTTATTTGGTTATTAAAACCCTTCATAACATGTTTCCTTCCTATTTTCTATTATACTTTCCTCCATGTACTCCAGGATCCAGGAATATTGGTATCCTTGTTCCTCCAACAAGATGCTCCATCTCTGACAATTCTCACTGGATGTTTCCCATCACTGAAATGCTTTCCCTTCTCATTGCTGCCTCCTGGGTTCCCTGGCACTTTTCAAATCTTAATTAAAACCTCACTTTCTACAGGGAACCTTTATCAGTCCACCTTAATTATGATGCCTCCTTTTTGAGATTATTCCCAATTTATCCTCTATAAATCTGTATACTTAGATATTTGTTGCCTCCATCATTATACTGTAAGTTCCTTGAAAGCATGGATAATGTTCTTAGTCTGTCTTTGTATTTTTAGAGTTTAGCATAGTTCCTGGCACATAATAGGTGCTTAATATATGCTTGTTGACTGACTAAATAGCTGTGTGACTCCACTTGATCAAACATTTCAAGGTCTTAATTTCTTCATCAAGAAAATGAATTGGCTAAATTAGGTAACATCTAAGATTTCTACTGAGCTTCAAATATATGATTTTATGCCTAGCATCTCTTGATTAGGGAAAAAACTAGTTATTTATTAGGGGTGGGGAGAAGGGGAGCTATCTCCAGACTTCTTGTGTCTATATGGGACCTTAGAGCCAAATTGCACAAGAATTCAGAAAAAAAACAACATTTACCAGTGGGAGAGCCAGTCAATGAGGAGATGAATGTGAAGTCCCTGTGATTCCATATTTACCAGATGTATGAAACCAAATCTCAGTTCACTAATACTGTATTGTCTTTTGATGAATAAGGTCTTTTATATGATTCCTGCATCTATACAATGAAGGATTGGAATCTGAATTTCTATCCGGCTCTAGCAGTCTTTTATTAAAAATCCTGGTCACATTTTAATTAATGTAAGGCTCTGTTTGTGTCGTAGATTTGGAAGTCCTGGTAGGTGCATATTTTAGAGGGCTTACTTGCATCTTTCTAAAGCTAGTCTCTGAGTTTCTTTACCTACATAGCTTAATCCCTCCAGAGACATAAGAATGAGAGGGATGAGAAGATCCATTAATGAAAGATGAGGAAGAGGCAGCTTGGCTTGGGCAGTATTACCCATTTATTACTTTATTCCTTCTGACCCACTTTAATCCTCTCTGAATGGAACTGCCAATTGTATTGCATAATCCATCCTACTTGGGGAAGACAGGGACAGCAGTGGGAGTGATTGAGGGAAGGAATGGCCTGAACATGAAATCCAGTAAGAATACTGAGTTCCATCTTCTGAACTAAGGAGCACAATAATTAAAGCACTATTTACAAGGCAGTAAAGACAGCTAATTACTGGCAAATGAGATTGGGATGATGCTACTTTCCAGTGAAAGAGGACTAAGATCAAACTTCATTGTAAATCCTCCAGCTGCCTAGTTTGTTAATTATGATCTTCACAATCCCCTTGCTGGCAATGGTTACTTAATTTATTGCCACTCAATAAGAAAGAATGATTGGAAACTGAGGTAGGAAGGAAAATAATCTCTCTGCTTTGTTTCAAGCTTTGAGTTACTTTAGCTAGAGGCTTACACGTGGAGGGAAATAGAAAAGGCTTACAAGTGGAGAGAAATAGATATAACAAATCACACCATCAGGCAGTCTACTTATGATGAGGTATATACCTAATGATGAGGTATAACCAAATGATATCCAAATAAAATTAGGATTAATTGAGGTCTAGTGGCAGGATTCGGGGTACAGGGAGTCACATGGAGCTCCCTTGCAACCCCTTTGGATTCGGCGCAAGGATACAAAGTTAAATGAGGTCTAGCGGGCGAGAGTCCCCTGTAAATGAATTTACAGGCCCAAAAATCTAGATTGATAAAAAGTTTATTGTAGGGTTTGGAAATAAGGGTAAAGTCTGGTTAGTAAAAGGTATTAGATAGAGGAAGAAATACACCAAAAGTGGCGGGACAGAGAGTCTGTGATGCAAAGCATGGTTGCCTGCATATTTCAACTCTCCACCAAGGGATGATTCCACCTTGACTATTTTATTTGCTTCAAGGAGCCTAGGGCAGTGGCCAAATTCTTGGTGGGCTTTTCAGATAAGGAGGAAACTGTTTTGGGGAAACCTGAGCAGATAGTGGGGACTGAAAATCCAAGGCAGCTCAGATCTGGTGGGGGCTGGATACAAGCCCAAACTGGCTCAGATCTGGATCTCTCCCCTTGAAATATAAAAGGGTGGTTTTGACCAGATCTTGTAAATCAAAAGTCAGTCCCAAAGAAAGTTGGAGATAAGACAAGGAATCTTAAAGGGGCTATCACACCCATCATTTAGACCACTAAAAGGCTGCTTTTTTGCTAAGTAACTTGTCTGCACCAAGTTATAAGGGCAAGCAAAATGCATATTTTACAAGTACCTGATGAATACACAAAGATGTAGCAGAGATATTACTTCTTCACTTTAGCACTTAGTAGGGTACTTTGCTTGCATAGTGGGTATTTAAGAAACATTGTTGAATGTCAACTTCAATTTGACAAATTGGTGCCTTTGTTTAAGACTTTGTCAAAAATATTACACTACACAGAGCTCATAATAGTTGCCTGAGGGTACTAGCAAGAGATCCAACCATGGTGATATTATGTCCATTAACATTTCCTCTTTGGGATTAGTCATTTAATCAATTTCTTTCCTTTTTTTTTTTCTTTGGGAATTCAAGACATTTTTATTTCTCATCATTCTGTGCTGTTATTTTTTTCTTTTTTTATAATTGAAACTTTTTTATTTTCAAAACATATGCAAGGATAATTTTTCACCATTGACTCTTGCAAAACCTTATGTTCCAATTCACCCTCCTTCCCCTCACCCTGTTCCCTAGATGGCAAGTAATCCAATATATGTTAAACATGGCAAAAATACCAATTCAATCAATTTCAAATCTACCTAAGTGCTTGATAATCTAAGCCATAACATGTAACATCTTCCAAGGATATCATGACGGATTTTTTTCAAATGTCCCATTGAATTCTAGGTAGATATTATGTGCCGAGCTTCTTTGACCTGCTAGGCTTGTAGCCTTGTCAGGAAAGGAAATAATGTTAGCATGGCATGACCTATTCCTGATGGAACCATGTTGTTTCCTTATGATCACTGCTTCCTTTTCCAGGTGTTCACTAACCAATTCTTTAATTAAAGTCAAGATCACTAATCACTATTTTTGTATGCCATCTTCTTCCCTTTTGTTAAGAGGAACAAGCTAACATAGTTGGCAATAGAGTGAGGATGCAAAAGAATTCTTGACAGACTAGCTTTTAATAGGGTCTTATTGTTTTTTTGAGGGGAGGAAGTAGTTTCCTGATTTCATCACATTTGGGAACTCTGCATGGAACCTCTCTCCAATAAGGCAGACAGACAACTTGCCTATAATATATAGTCTTAAACAGTTACTGAGGAGGTGCAAAACATAAGGGATAAATGTAGGCCTTTCTAATTCCAATTTCATTCTGTTAACTATTGTACATTTTGTTTTGGGGGTGTGTATTCTAATTATCCACATAATCTCTTAGTTGTTTCTACCTTCAAAATGACCTGGAGTCATGAATACCTAAATTTAAATCTTTTCACAGCAAATTTTTAACTGTAACTGGGTAAGTCATATTATGGCTGAAACTTCAATTTCATTCTTTGTAAACAGAATAACAATATCATCTACTTTACAAATTACATTACAGAATTATGATGATCAAATGAGATAACATTTATGAATCATTTTGTAAATTTTGAAACATTGTATATTATTATGTCTTATACTTGAATTTACATTAAATATGGAAAAAAGGAAATGGAGACATGACTCAGTAAAAAGCAATTCATCAAAAAAAAAAAGATCTGAGGGCTTTAATAGACTTCTAGCTCAAGATAAATGGACAGCAGCAGATCATAATCATCAAAGCGCATTGGATCTTAGGTTGTAGTCAGAGATATTGTAAAGAAAAAAGGAAGATTTTACCATACTTACCATACTATATTCAAAGTAGTGTGCCAAGTTCTGATTATTGAATAGGGAAAGGCAATAATAATTGGGGATATGTCCAGAAGGCACCAAGATGGTTAAGAGCTTTGATATCATGGCATACATACATGGGTTGGATGATTAGGGATGCTTTACTTGAGAAGAAATTGCTTGAGAAAATGATATGTATCTTCAAGTATTTAAAGGACTGACACATGGAAGAGTGATTATATATATTGGTTTTTTTCCCTATTTGTTCCTATGGGATAGAAATAACAGCAATGGGTGGAATTTTTTAGAGACTTGATAAAAAGAAAATTTTCCTTTAATTTGAAGAGATCAAAAGTAAAATCCACTTTGGAAGATTGTAGAGTCTTTTTATTTCAGATTTCAGCTGTTTAATCAAAAACTAAATGACAAATTGTCACATATATTGTAGAATGAATTTTTGTCCAAATTCAGATTAGATAGAATGACTTCTAAGTCATTCTGACTTCATTCATTCATGACTTCAGAGTCAACTGGGTTGCCAGGACTACTTACTGACTTAGATACCCCTTCAAAAGATATAGAAAGTGCCCTTAGATTTGATAAACTAATGACATATGGATATACATATTGAGGATTATATTCTCTGTTTGGGTAGACTTTCACCAGGCATGGTACAACACCCTCCAGTAGGTTAGCCAATATTCTCTCCCCTGAACCATAACCATTGGTCTCCTGTTCTTCTGGCCTTTAGGAGGAGCTAGAGGTGGCCATTGAGTTTTGCAGTGGTGACGAAATACAGAGTAATGGTCATCTCTCTAGGCCTTGGGTTATAAAGGGAATAAACTTGGACTATTGTAATGCTCGGGTCACTGTGGGTACAAAGACACAAATGAAAAAGCTCTGTTCTTGAGAAGTCTACTAATAATAGAAACAGCCACCATTTTAATAGATTTTTTTCCAAAGCATTTAACATAAATTATCTCTCATTTGGTCTCCCCAGCAACTTTATAGAGTAGGTCCCATCATTATCCCCATTTTATAGATGAGGAAACTGAGGTTGGGAGAAGTTACATGATTTGTCCATGATCACATAACAGGCCACTTAAGCTGGGTATACAATTTATATAAAAATAAAACTAGTAGACATTTTATCGTGGTACTGTTGGGAATGGGTACACAGCATTTAGAAAGGGGGAGAAAGGCTATCTCTCTGGACATGAGGGTGTCATGTATTGACAAACAGATTGGAATAAGGATAGGGTTGGGGAGAATGCACTTTCTGGGCACCAATTATCCATATAACCCTCAGTTGCTTCACCTGCTGAAAGAACACTAGTATTGCCAATGTCCCTCAAATTTGGGCACCCTGGATAAACTCTCTGCCATTGTGATTGAATAAGAATTCTGACCTGTAACCACACACCACTTGGTAGCACAGAACAGAGGGAACCAATTCTCTATTTTTATTCTCCCAATTGAATGACAGCTTCTTTCTTTCAAATGTGAATCTATTCTGTAGCAACAAAGCACTTTTTCAAAAGAATTTTTAGTCAGTGAATAAGAACCCCCAACCCCCATTTAATGACTGTTTTCTCTCCTGCCTTTGCTGCACAACATCACTGACCTTTTGCACCATTAGATATTAAAATTATATTAACAATCAGAAACTGTATTAAACTGTCTGAAAGTTAAATAATCCAATAGCACATTTGAAGGTTAGAGATACCCTTTGGGTGTGATTCACTGAGTTCAAACTTATCTCTCCGATACTCTAGAGAAACAACAGCCAGCATTGTTTTCCGGAAGATTAATTATCATTAGGTGATATTGGGATATGTACTGAAATAACTGTCTTTGGGCTGACTGGGCTTTTAAAGTTATAAAAGGAAAGTAAGAAAATATTAATGATTCATCCATATAAGGGAACTCCTGCTTCTTTGTTATGTTTTCCAATTAACTTCTTTCTGGGTTGCAAATCTTTCTCATTATTGGCTGAAATGATAAAATATAGTGGAAAAAAGTAGAAGAAATTGGAGGCAGGATTCTTGGGTTACTTAACTTTAAGATAAGTAACTTCAGAAACTTGGCCCCTTCCTACCTTCTTCATATCCTTGGCTTCTCTCCACACTCCATATGATTTAGCAATATTAGTTTTCTTCCAATTTCTTGCGTCTCCCAACTTTGTGCCTTTTCAATGGCTGCCTCTTAATGCTTTTCCTCCTTGCTTCTGCAATATGGCTTCTCTGGCTTCCTTCAAGATTCAGCTCAGATCCTATCTTCTGCAAGAGTGATTTTCCTCCGAGATTACCCCCTACTTAAACCTCTATATTTCTTGTGTGTACATATTTGTTTTTATGTTATCTCCACATTAGAATGTTAGTTCCTTGAGGAAAGAGAGCATGATTTTACCTTCTCAAATATACTTAGCATAGAGCCTGACATGTAGTAGGTGTTTAATGAATTGTGGCTAATTATTTTTTATTTCCTACAAGACCTTGGACTTGTAATAGCATTTAGAACTAGACTTTTATTTAAAACCTCAGGACAGAGAAAGGCAGTACTGAAAAGACCCTTACTGGCTATATAACCCAACATGTTTATTTTACAGATAATAAAACTGTACACCAGAGTGAGAAAGTGAGCTGTGCAAGATTGAATTGGTAAGGAGTACTAGAACCCTGGATTTGAACGCAGATTCTCTGTTCTATGTAGTCTATATATCATCCCTACCTGTGATGTTTTTATCTCTTTACAGTTATCTAGAATTGAGAAAAATCTCTTCCTTGACTTGTCTTCAAGGAATGTTGTGGTGATAAATCAAATAGCATCTTTGAATGTGTTTCAAATTTTTAGAGGAAAGAATAATATTACAATCATGATCTCAAGGTCCTTCAGTGTCCCAGTTCTCTTACCCTGGACATACCCCAGATTATCAATTTCTTTCTCTAAATTAAATAACTAGAATTTGACATCCCACTTTAAATAAAATCTGACAAGTATGATAAAACATTATTCTCTGCAATATCTTTCTGAATACAGCATAAGATCCAATGAGCTTTGATTTTTAATAAATTCTCACTGACGTTGTAAATATTGCAACACTGGATGTGTTATTATTATGTCTTACACTTGAGTTTACAAAAGTAAGGGAAAATAGAAAATGGAGGCATGACTAGGTAAAAATTGTTCATAGGAAAAGACCTGGAAGGTTCAATAGACAAAACAACCAGAAATAAAGACAACATCTAAGTTTAGTGAGCTTCTTACCATTGGAAGTATCCATGCAGAAGTGTAAAGACCCATCAAGTCTTGAAGTCCAAAAAATGCACTCAAATCTGAAACAATAAAGCTTTAGCCTTAATATATGAACCAGCCATCACATTAGTTAGGCAGAGATACAAAGATATATGATGATCACAACTCCCCAAGGCCTTCCATTATACTAGAATTGTGTCCAATGACCCTGAGTAGAAATGGAAGCACAGGTCATTGGTCAATTGGCCAGTCAGTAGCATTTAGGTTTCTATCATGTGTCAGACACTGTGCTAAGTCCTGAGGATACAAAGAAAGACAAAAAACAGTCCCTCACCCCAAGGAACTCACAAAATAATGGAAAAGATGACATAAAACAGTTTTTTTTATAAATAAGATACACATACACTCATCTAAAGGCAATATGCAAACAATTGTAAAGGGCTAGAACTGAGCAAATGCACTTGGATAATGGAGCAAGTGAGACTAATTGCCAATTGGACAATTCTCTATGAACATGTTTGAAGGATGACCCTCCCCAACTATTCTGTGCTGGCTGGATCAGTGGGTGTGGACAAAGGAGGGGAAGTAACATGAGTGGGTGGAGTAGTAGGAGGAGATTGATTCATTCTCCTGGTGGTAGTGGAGAGAGAGGAAGGAGGTGTGGAGATTGCTAGATCTAATCCCCTGACCACCACCAAAAAAGACCAAGGATAAAGACTTTTAATTATCCTGACTCCAGCTAATTCTAAGAGATCCAGGATACTAACAAACAACCATGCATCAATGATATAAAGGATAAAGAGAAAATAATAAACAGAGAAAAGGTTCCAGAGATAATAGTAATTGGGAAAGGATCCCTATGGAAAGTGGCATTTTATTGGGAACTTGAATGAAACCATGAGATGAGGATATGGATAATTAAAATAGGAAATATTTTCCTTAAATGAAGCTTAAATTTTTCTTAGTGCAGCCTCTGATCACCATTTACAATTCTTGAAGAGGACCAAGAAAATGATTCTACAATCTTTTCACATTCCAAACCTTGGAATGCTGTTCTTCTTTTAATGTTAAACATTTAATGTTTAGTCTGAGCTCTGCTTTGTAACTAGATATTTGACTTTCAAGAAATTATTTCACTTATACAGCCTCCAGTTTCTTTTTTCTGCAAAATTGGGGGCCTGGATTATATGTTCTCAAATTGCTTTGAAAATTTTTGATTCTATGATGCATATGTAAAGGAAAAGATTTGTGTTTTCCTTCTGTCCCCCATCCCATCCCAAAATTGCTGTAGTTACCACAAAGTATAAAAAGGGATGATGGTAATACATTAATAATGCAAAGATTTAAATGTATCCTTTTATTTTTTATGAAGTGTGAAAAACTTTTACTTGAAGGGAATAGCTTTGGCCAAGTGTGAAGGATTTCACCTCAATTAAATGGGATAGAAGCCTGGCCTTGAGGTAGAAAAGGATTGGTCACTTTGCTGATGGGTTTGAGCTCAGAAATTGAGCCTAATCTAGGCAGAATCAAGCAGTTAAAGAAAGGCTTATTCCCTCTTCCTTGTGCCTATAAATCGGGCCATCTTTACAGGGCTTTTTAAACTTTTTCTACTGGTAACCCCTTTTCACCTGAGAAATTTTTACACGATCCCAGGAATATAGATGAATAAAATAGATATACAAGTCAAACATTTAATGATAATAAATCATAATTTTGTGCCCCCCACATTCGGTTATATGGCCCCACATGGGATCATGATCCACTGTTTAAGTCTTTCTTTTATCAGAACCATTTGTCCAAGAAAAACCATCCATGCAACATGAAACAGAAATAAATGATCTCCTCTCCAGACAGAAATGGCCACAGAAAAATTGAGAACAAAGCAAGGAAGTTGCTTTCACAATGAAGAGCTCTTGCAACAAAGAAGAGCTCTGAATGTGGATGTGAGGGAGAACTTTCCATTGCACTTGATCATGATGAGATAGAGAGAAGAATCCAAGAGTTCACTTGCATAATTAAACCTGGATAAGACATCTAGGTGAGAATAATAGAAGGGGTCCAGTAAGAGGGAAAGAATATTTGAGCCCTGAAGTATCAAAATTATGAATTATTCTGTCCACTTGCTTCCTCTCCCTCCCTCATATGTTCCTCATTATTGTTGTACTCTAAGTTTGTATTGTATTAACTGGTGAGATATTTTGAATTAAGTTTTATGAGACACTGTTCCTACTATTGATTTCAGCAAATGCTCTTATTTGAACTAATTGTGTCTGATGTCTGGTGGGGTTCATTGGTGGGGGCTCATGAACCAGAGGAGTATGACCCTGAGCCCATGGCTTAATCTTAAATAACATGGAGAATAGTTATCCCTGGGGACCCAAGTGCTTACTTGGAGAATAAACTAGAGGGAGTGCTAGACATAAACTCCCAGAATTCAAATTGGTAGAATTCCACTATAGTCATCTATTGATCATCCAGGGGTTGACTTTGCAGATTGGGAATTATCCAGACCCATTGTTCTACTACCACTCCATTGGTATTCATCTTTATGCCCCTTTCACTCTTCTTAGGACTTTTTTCAAAGGAGACAAAAAGACTGAGGACTATTTGTGGGTTGTCACTGTAGAGGGCTGAGAAGTCAGAATTGAAGTTAAAATTTCATTTTGAATTCAATTTGAATTATCATCGAATTATCAGTGACTTTAAATTATCTGTTCCTCCCTTCTCCATTATTGTGAATTATGAAGATTTGGTTGTACCTTTTTAAGCTGCCCAGTGATCAAGCCACTCCATCAATGATTTTATTCAGCTTCACTGCCTAAATATTTATTGAGCATCTACTCTATACAGTGTTCTATGCAATGAACCATGGGGGATGTGAGTACGTATTAGACATGCTTTCCTTTGCAAATCGATTATAGGAGATAAGGAATACATGAATAATTATAACATAAGGCAGATGTAATGAAGACCATAAGAATGTTTAAAAAAGACTTTGGGAAAGGAGAGAGAAATTGCTTCTAACAGAAGGTAGAAAAATAATCAAGGAAAAAAGCTGGTTTATAGAGGAGGTAGCATCTGAACCGAGTCTTAAAGGCTATATATTATTTTTTAGCAAACACAAGAGATTTAGATAGCAGGACATTATAGACTGAGGAGATAGTATACACAGTGTCTTGTATGTTAACCATAAGTCATGCTCAGGGAATAACAAATAGTTCATTTTGACTGGTGTGAAGGGAAGAATTAGGAGAGAAAAAGGTGAAAAGAAAGCTTGGGGAGAGTTCATGGAGAATCTAGAATAGCAAAGTAAGGAATCTAAAGGTTTTTCATTTGCTAATAAAAGGTCAGTGAAAGGGAAGTGAATGTAAATTGTTAGCACTACCGTCTATCTACCCAGGTTACTTATACCTTCGGAATCTAATGCTTAATGTGCAACAAGAAAGTGGTATTTACACACATATATTGTATCTAGGTTTTATTGTAACACATGTAAAATGTATGGGATTGTCTGTCATCGGGGGGGAGGGAATGAAGGGAGGCGGGGATAATTTGGAAAAATGAATACAAGGGATAATATTATAAAAAAATTACTCATGCATATATACTGTGAAAAAATTCTAAATAAAATAAAAAAAAGAAATTACTTCTAAAAAAAAAAAGGTCAGTGAAAGTATTTCATCAGGACAGACAAATGAGCAGTTGGGCTTTTAAATATAGGATAAAGAAGGTGGAAGAATGGAGGGTGAGAGGGTATTTACAGTAGCCCAGGAAAGAGATAATTAGTATCCAAAATAGGATATACCAAAGGGAAAAGAATGGATTGATGTGAAACAATGAAAAGTTAGAATTTTCAGAATTTCATGACAAATTAGTTGGGAAGGGGATGGAGAAGGAAGAGTCAAAGATGATGGCAAGATCCTTAGTTTCAGTGACTAGGAGAAAAAATGGTCCATCCTGTCTCTCCTTTTCCACTTTTTGTCTCTTACTCTTGTCTTGAGAATAATAATTAACTATAATCACTACTACTGAAAAGTACATGCTAATCTGCAGACCTCACAAATTTGGCTTGCTCAAAACATTTGCTCACTAGTGGCCTTCCCAATCTTTGAGAAACTTCTGATCTGATCCCTTGGTGAATGATTCCCTTAGCATCACCCACCATTTCAGGAAGGGTCCAATCCATTGCTTTGCCATACTTTTGTATCACCTCCCATCTGACCCAATCCAACATGTGCTTCACAAAAATCATTTTGGCAGCTAACCCACTGAGATACTACTCTGCCTGCCAAAAGGCTGACCAACATGCTGAAACCAATTTAGCCAATCAACAGAGACTTTCCTACTTGGAATCAGAGTCCCACAGTCCACGATTTGGATACCAGATGGAAACTATAATCTGGGGAAGTGAGATGGAGAGTTGGAGTTGGCCCTGTTAGATCAAGTCAATCTTCTCATAATGATTCCTCTTGTTGCTACAACTTATTTCATCCCTCATCAGTATCATTAGTGACAATGTTCATACGTGTTGATTCAAATTAAATTTGACAGCTGGCAGACATTGTTCCCTTTCTCAGAATGCCTTCCAAACTACTTAAAGACAACTTGGCTTTACCAGAAAAGTTCGCCCTTTTCCATTTTTCAATCATGTCCCTTCCATGTGACCTGCAACAGCTGTTCCTTCCCCAAGTAAAACCTTTCTACTTGATACATTAAAAGCAATCTAATTAAACGGTATAATGAAACCATCAATCTACGTTACTCAGGTGGAACTGTAATGTAATTAGTTATTGATACCCCAAATGGGGCTTTGTTTGGACTAGCATTGGTCTGGTTTCTGGCTCTCTTGGGTTTTCAGAATATACACATCCTTTGTAGGAGATAGACAAGTGACATACTCCTATTGTTTCTCAAATGATTTTATGTTAAAGGAATGCATTGGAACAATTCAATCCTATAGATTTAGGACTACAAATCCTGTGTTTTGATGTCACCAGAGAACATCACGATAGGAATGTTTATTTTTCTGGTTATTTTTAGTTATAATTTCCAGCAAAATCTCAATAGATAATGTGAGACAAGAGATGTAATGGGGTTTGAAAATAAGGTCTCATTTTTATGTAGCTCATCAAGGTTAAAACAACCTTGCAGGTTAGGTAGTGAAATTATTATTGGATTTGATTCAACTTCATTTTAGAATTCTGTGCTTAGAATCAGAAAAAGTTGAGTTTAAATCCTGCCTTATGTAATTAGACCTATGATCCTGGGCAAATTGCTAAAGTTTTCTCAGCCTCGACTTTCTTATTTGTAAAATGGGGATAATGATAACATAGTAGGACACTGAAGTTGAAAAATGTTAAATGAATTGTCTTTTGTCATAAATGAACTCTCAGAAGTAAAATTAAATCCTAGGTGTTTTGACTGTAGATTTTTGTCTCTTTGCAAATCATGCTTTCACTTTTCCAGCTCCAAGTCCAAAAAATGTATTTCTAATTCTTTAATTTCACATGCCTTTGGAATTTCTCTGAGGGCAAGTAACAGTTTCTTATTTCTTTTAAATGTTTCTTATTAATTAGTCTCTAAGGAACAAATGGATTCCCATTTCAAATGATGAATTTCCCCCCCCCCCCTGAGGCTGGGGTTAAGTGACTTGCCCAGGGTCACACATCTAGGAAGTGTTAAGTGTCTGAGACCACATTTGAACTCGGGTCCTCCTGAATTCAAGGCTGGTGCTCTATCCACTGCACCACCTAGCTTCCCTGATGATGAATTTTGAATGTGAATTCTAAAAACAAAAGAAGTTTAATGGTTTTCTTGAATCATCTTACAATTAACATAAAATTATCCCATGTTATAGAACATAGAAACAACATTACTAAGCTGTAATCCATTCAACTGAGCAAATTAATCAGGCATAGAAAGGGCAGCTATTGTGTTGAGAGCATTGTATAAATATCAAACATAGAGAAGATAAAATTGTTAGTCCTCCAGAACTTAAAATCTACTCCTGGAATATGATCAATTATTTTAATACAGAGATGTGTTAAATGAGAAATGCACCATTGTAAGTAGTTTTGTCATTTGATCTGTCATATGACAGAAGACACCCACAAAAGAATTTGCAGGGATGTTAGAGGTCATTGAATCTAATTTCTGCATTTTCCATAATAGATAGCTTAGATAGATTTCCAGAAATAGACGACCAATTCAATTTGCCCAACAAAATAACTAATGAATTAATGAAGAAATCTAGGATTTTTTTCTTCCTTGCAATCATTTAAATTCAAAATGATTTCATAAAAAATTAAGTTCTTGTAATAATCAAGGCATTGTACTAGAACTAGAATAATAAAGATGACATGGTGCTCCTGCCTTCAAGTAGTATATTATTGTTCTTTGTTTTCAAAAGGACCAAAATGACATCCCTATGATAGAATTGATTATGTCCGACTGGCTGATCAGACCAATACAAGCTTGCAGTATTCTGCTACAGGTCGGACACAAATAGTCCCTATGAACATTTGGAATGGATTCTTTAATTTTGTACAATTTGTGTTTTTTTCTGATCTAATTCAATTCTGCTTTGCTAATAGAGCACAGCACCTTCTTTGATGAGGGTACATCATGCTGGGTGGTCATGTGCCAGTCTCTCCCATGTTATACAATAGATCCTAAAGTTCCCTGTGTGAATTCTTCATAAAATAAGTTGTTCTGGTAAGCATACCTTTGGTATTCAAACATTGTGGTCAGCCCACTAGAGTTGGGCTCTGTGCAGCAGAGTTGGAATGCTTAGTGGTTTAGTTTAAGAAAGGATTTCAGTGCCTGGTATCTTATCCTGTCAGATAATCTTCAGATTCTTCCTAAGACAATTAAAATGGAAGTGATTGTTTTCTGGCATGTCCTTATCAATTACAAAATTAGATAATATTTGTGAGGATCTTAGAACATTGCCTGACACATAGTAGGCTTTTAATTATGCTTCCTTCCTGTTTCTCTCTTACCTCTTACCACTTTGTGGCTTCTTTTATAAATCTTTTCCCTCTAGAATTTAAGATCATTGAAAGTAGGAATTGTTTTTATTTTTGGTACTTATATTCCCATACCCCAGGACAGTGCCCATCACACAATAACTATTTAATTAATGCTCATTGACATACTCAAATATACTTATGCATTGTATACATATCAGTACATAGTTGACAGTACTTCAAGGTTCTGTGGGGCACTTCCTGCACTGAGAAATAATAAGTGCTCTATAAATCAGAAGATGTTTAAAATTATTTTTATTATAAACTGCATATTTAATGTCAACCAAATACATTTGCTTTGTAAATCTTAAAATAAAATATCATTAATCTTAATCATAAATCAAATTAAAATTTCATAAAAATCAATATCATTGAACAAAATATAGCATTTTAGTCATTACCTCTGTGTGCTATTGGGAAGGATCTTAGAAGCATCTTCTGTGTACTATAAGGGTGATAAGGAGTTTAAATATACAAACATGTTAAAGAATGTCCATGAGAGTTCACAAATGAGAAGAATAATTTTTATTTGTGGATCAGAAGAATGAGGAAGTGACCCGGAATGCCAAAGTTTGTATTATGTCTATGTAATGTATCTTTTGAGATCACTTACTCATTCATTTCCATTGTCTCGTCCTTTATGGTCATTTTTTACCATGTCTTATGTTCTTCTGGTTCTACTTTTCTCTGGGCAATATGTCATAGAGGTTGTTGGATATTTCTTAATATTCTAAACCATTTTGATCATATTCTATAGTATTCTATTGATCAATTTATCCTGATTTGTTTAACCATTTCTATATTGTTGAACGTTCAGTTTGCTTCCATTTTTTTCAGTTACAAGTAATGTTACTATTAAATCTTTGAATAGATGTATTGAATACATTTGAATAAATACATTCAAATATATGCTAACCCCCTTTTTTATTGTAATACATTCAGGCTATAGTCCCAATAATGAAATACTGATCAGAGGAGATGATGAGTTTTGTAATTTTTGTTGTGCACCACCAGATTGCTTTCCAAAAAATTCTATTTGTGTGCAAATTCTACCAATGATGAATAAGGGTATTTACTCTAGCATTGTTTTAAATTAGTTTTGCCAATTTTTTTAGGTATGAGGTGTACTTCAAACATGTCTTTTCTACTTGCATCTTGTTAGTGAATTGGAATATCTTTTCAAATGATCATTAGCAATTTGTGTTTCTGCTTTTGGAAATTATCTTTTCATATTCTATAAAGCAAGTGGTATTTGCTAGTGGTCACAGACAAAACTATCATTCTCCTATGGAACACTTGTTCATGAGTCTCTCCAAACTTAGCTAGATAATATGTATTCAGTTCATTAATAGTACCGCCCTTAATGTCTTTTACAGCTTGGTAGCATCCTTTGATTTTGTGTTTCTTTGGTCTAACTTTAAGAATACAGGAATGATACTGGGGCTACTGGGAAGCATCTGGGGAGTATCTTATTATATTCTAAAAGGGTGATAAAGAGCATGAATGTATCAACATGATAAAGAATGCCCATAAGAATTCACAAATGAGAGGGATAAATTTTCTTTGTGCACCAGAGGGATGAGGCGATAACTAGCTATGTGACTCTGGGCAATTCATTTAACCCTGTTTGCCTCAGTTTCCTCATCTGAGCAGGAGGAGGACATGGTGACCCAGTTCAGTATCTTTGCCAAGAAAATCCCAGATGTGATTATGAAGAATTAGACATGATGGAATGGCTGAAAATTTATTTATTTATTACCTATTTATTTAATTTGTTTCTTTGTTTATCTATTTATTTATCTATGTGCCTATCACTTGTAAACCATTGTAGTAGAGTCTCAAAGATGAAAAAAAAATCATAATTTTTGTCCTGATTGGGTTTGTAACCTATTGATAAGATATAGTATACACATAGCCAAATATAGTAAATATTATAATGGAAGTTTTGTCTCTATATAACCTGAATCAAATATAGTACCAGTAATGCAGCAGGTGCTTAATAATGCTTTTTGATTGATCAGTTAATTTATAGGAAGAAAAAGTTATTGACAAAATACTCTAGAAGAAAAAGTTCAGGAAAGGCTGATTACTTCAGCTGGGAACATTAGGGAGGCTTCATGGAAGAGGTGAAATTTGAGAGAAGACTTGGAAAGAATAAAAAAGCAATTCTTAGTTCATAGTGTTGCCAGGTCAGTTGGTTTCCTATTAAAGTGCCTGGAAGGGCAGGGTGACCTGCTTTAATGGAACTTTTCTATTGCAATGTGAGTCAGAAGCTTCATAATTCTAAGATAAATGATTGAAGTTAAAATCGTTAAAATGATTCAAGTGTTTTGGAAAGGATTACTTTATGAAAAAAATAAGAAAAATGAAATATGTGTTGCTAGGCCATATGAGAGCAGGGCCAGGACAAACAATCCTCACTGTTAGCAAAGCAAAAGAGAAAGAAAGTTTAACTCCTAGTGGTGAGATCCATTTAGTGATATTACATCTTTATTTCTAGATATTTTAAAATATAAGGAATATGCTATTATTCACCTCAATTTATAGATAAGGAAACTGAAATTTAGTGAAGTTAGCTGACTTGCCCAGAGTCACATAGCCAATAGTAATAGGATTTGAACCTATTTTTTAAATTTTCAAGTCTGACACTGTATTCATGATACCAGTATCTGATTTTCTACTTTTTAAAGAAGTTGAAAATTTATGTTCCTTGAATATAATTTTAAGGCTCCCAGGGACTTTTAGCCAGGAGAAGAAAAGACCTGCTAGAGACATGTAAGCTATATGTAAGCATTTGAATTGTTATTTGTGGAAGTAAGATTGGATGAACTATTTTAGGACATCACTAGCCAAATATGAATATTATAAATAGGCAGATATTGGCTCAATATAGGGATAGACTTTAAAAAATCAGAATTATTAATAAGAATATAGTATCTTGGTGGAGGAAGATATGGTAAGTAATTATTATCATTACCATAGATTGTTACATGGAAGAGTGACAATTCCTTTCCTGATATATTGTGGGAGAAATAAATGTTTTTGGTGGAAGATTAGGCACATTCTTTCATAAATAAATGATCAAATGACATAAATAGTTTTAAAAAGGAGAAATGCAAGCTATTAGCAGCCATATTTTTTAAAAATACCTTCAAATCACCAATAATAAAAGAAATGCAAAAAAAAATAATGTTTGAGATTGCCTCTTACTTAGAAAGTTGAGAAAGATGACAAAATGAGAGGAGTCAATATTGGATGAATTGTGGAAAGATATTCCATAATACAGTTTTGGTGCACCATTAAGTTGGACCAGTCACTCTGGAAATTTGGATTTGTGCAAATAGATTAAATAAAAAGTTGATAATCTTTGACCCAGAGATTTAACTGCTAGACATATACCCCAAGGAAGCCAATGACAAAAAGAAAGTTCCTGTGTATATCAAAATATCTTTATTTATGTTGTAGAAAATTAAAAAAAAAACAGATGCACAATATATTAAAAGATAATTCAACCACTTTTGGTAATACAATAAAATTTTACAACTCTAAAATTATGAATATGAAAAATATATAGAAATATGTAAAGACATAAGAACTGATACAAAGTGAATTAAGCTGATCCATGAAAAGGATATAAGGGAAGAATAACACAATGTGGTAAGATTAAAATTATCAGGATTGTACCAAAGAAGATATATGAGAAGACATGCACCTTTGCTCCTTTCTTTGCTGAAGTGGAGGACTATGGATGTGGAATAGATTTTTTTGTAGATTGGTTAGTTTTTCTGAACTATTTTTTTCCTTTTTAAAAATTCTTATGGATGTTCTTTTGGAAGGAGGGAGAGAAAAAATGCAATGGGAAATGTAGGTGATGTTAAAAATAAGAGTTCGATTCAACTTTCAATTATGAAACAGATGATTTCCCTTGGTGACACTAATAGTTTATCTCTAAAACTGTTGTATTTTTTGTTGTTGAGTCATTTTTCAGTCACATATGGCTCGCCATGATTTCATTTGGGACTTTTCTTGGCAGAAATACTGGAATAGTTTGCCTTCTCCTTTTACAGCTCATTTTATGGATAAGGAACTGAAGCAGAGTTAAGTGAGTTGCCCAGAGTCACACTGCTAGTCACTGTCTCTGGCCAGATTTAAACTCATGAAGATGTACCTTTCTGTGTCTAAAACATTGTTCTATCCACTTTGCTACCTAGAAGCTTCCAAACTTTTGTGACAATCAAGTACAATAATATTTATAAACTAATAATGTCTGGTACATAGTAGATACTTTGTAAGTCTTTGTTCCCTTCCTTTCTTCTTTTATAATTCTGTGATTCAGTTCTAAAGGACTGGTTGCATTTGAGATGTAACTCAGACATAATTATCATTGTTATAATTTATCAAATTGTCATCCTGTAAAGCTTCATAGCCATTTTAGTCATTTCCAGGGAATTGAGAGAAAAATCATCCTTAATTTCTTTTACTCTGAATAGGTAAGATTTGTGTATTTTTTGTTTTTGTTGGAACTATTTGGGTTTATTGCTAAATACCATAGTCTTTTGACTATACTTTGCATTGGAATAAGGATTTTCTACTTCTTTCACCATAAAGTGATCAGCTTCTAGGATATAATGCTATTAATTTAAATATTATAAACATTAAAAAGTTGCTTCTTTAAAAGATATAATTCCCCCATTTGTAGTATTTTTCCAATTACATGTAAAGATAGTTTTCAACATTCATTTTATAATACTTTTAGTTTTAATTTGTCTCTTTCCCTCTGCCCTCTCCCTCCTGCCCAAGACAGCAACCTGAAATAGTTTATACATGTGCAATCATGTAAAACATATTTCCATATTAGTCACATTGTGAAAAAAAGAACAAAAGGGAAAAATCATGAGAAAGAAAAAAAACAAGAAACAAAAAAGTGAAAATAGTATGCTTCCATTTGCATTCAGACTCCATAGTTCTTTCTCTGGGTGTGGATAACATTTTCCATCATGAGTATTTTGAATTTTTCTTGGATCACTATATTGCTGAGAAGAGCTAGATCTATCACAGTTATTCATCACACAATACTGTTGTTACATATAATCCTGGTTCCTGCTCACTTCACTCAGCATCATTTCATATAGGTGTTTCCAGGTTTTTCTGAAATCTTCCTGCTCATAATTTCTTGTAACACTATGGTATTCCATTACATTATATACCATAGCTTGTTCAATCATTCCCCAATTGATGGTCACCCTTTCAAATTACAATTCTTAGCCATTATGAAAGGAACTGCTACAAATATTCTTGTACGAAAAATGTTCTTTTCCCTTAAAAAAAAAAAAGCAACACTTTGGGGCAGCTAGGTGCAGTGGAGAGAGCACCAGCCCTGAAGTCAGGAGGACCTGAGTTCAAGTTTGATTTCAGACAAGTCCTAGCTGTGTGATCCTGGGCAAATCACTTAACTCCAATTGCCTCAGCAAAATAAATAAATCAATAAATGAAATTTAAAAAAAACACTTTGTGGGAGTACTAGTGGTAGTGCTAGATCAAAGGATATAAACCATTTTATAGCTCTTTGGGCAGAGTTCCAGATTGCCTTCTAGAATGGAGAGTTTACAATTCTACCAGCAATGCATTAGTGTTTCAATTTATCAATGGGGAACACCTTTCATTCTTATAACCTTGACTCAGTTCTTGATATAGTTGAGAAATGAGGCATTTATTAGAAACATTACCTGTAAAATTGTTCCCCAGCTTTTTGTTTTCCTTTTTATCTTGGTTGTACTGAATGACGTACAATTTTGAAAGAGATTGAAAAGAATGAGTGAAGATAGGTTCTGGATCAGATAGGATACAACTTCAAAGTCAGGATGACCTTGATTCAAATCCCATCTATGACATAAGTGACCCTCAGCAAGTGGCCTGACCTCAGTGCTCTTGGCCAGAAGCATCATCAAATACTGGGCCTGAGGGCAGCATGTGGCTGACAACAATTCTCAGCTGTAGCTGAACTTTATTGAAAATATATTTGGAAAGTATAAAACAAAAAATATTAAAATATAATAAAACATAGGCAATATCATATTTTTAATGAGTTCAATATTTAGCAAAATAATCTTATTGATGTTGAGTATTAATGGCTCTGTTTCTATTTGAGCTTGATATCACTGCTCTTAGCAATTTTCTATGACTATGAATTGGAGAAAATAATTTGTTAGAGGTCATTTCTTCACTCAGAAATTCCCTGTACCAATGAAATCAATGGCCCAATCCTTATCATTAAAAGAAAGATAATTGCCAAAATGTAAATTACTAATATTGACTTATTTTCAATCATGACTTATTTTAACCCAGGCTTTTACCCTATGAGCTTGAATTGAATGATATTTTCCACTTCCTCCAAATCTTCACATTATTAATTATAAACCTCTCAAGTGCTTAAAGGCTTTTCAGGGTGACTTGGTGTCAAAAGTCTTTCATATTTTCTTATGCTATGGGGTATAGCTCAGCTTATCAAAATTTTCTAATTTCTCATGGATAATTTATTAAAAGAAAGGGCTCATTTGTTCTTCTAAATTCCTTTCTTTTTTCCTGCTTTTTTCTTCTCGCACTATGGTCATTTTAAGAAACAGAAAATGATAACAATTTTATTCTAGTGTTTGACCTAAAATTCTGAATGTGAAGAAAAACAATTGGGAAGGAGCGATTTTCCCCTGTATTTTTACCTATTTTAAGCTTCCTCAATAGTTCCATAAATATTTGTCAAATACCACAAATTCATTAAATTTGAATGAAATGCCTGCATTTGCTAATTAAATATCATGTTATGACTTTGAGGCTTTTACAGCATAATATTATCTTAATATGGTTTGGGTTTTAATTCATACATATCTAAATACAACTTTTTTATTTATATTTAAATAGGAAATAGTCCTAATATTCCAATGGATCCAGGATCTCAACGAAGTAGATATTCTCTCCAATAAACTCATCCATGTCTGTCCATTCTGTGTGATTCTCAAACATATCTTCCCACAATTTTGCTTCAAAGATTTTACCCAATGGAGTAATGATCTTTCTCATATTCTTTTGATAGTAAAAATATACCAATGACGCTATCCATTAATTAGGTCCAGCTGTCACATTGTGAATGATAACATGGTGATACATAGTGAAGAAATTGACAAAAGATCATCTCCAAATCCTGGACCTGCTGTTCACAAATTTTTAAGACCTTGAGCAAATTACCTGATATTTTGGGACTTGTTTTCTCATCTGTAAAATTAATGGAGTGAACTAAACAGTTTCCTCTTATCTCCAAGTCTGTCTTCTTACAATACTAACATTTCATCATTTTTATTCATATCACTTATTACTTTCAAATCTCCAAGGATGATCAAGGACAGTTTCATAAGAAGGTAGCAATCTTTCACTCCCCCCGCCAAATACTAACATTTTGATCCAATGCTAGTGAAGAATGAAGAAAGCTTGAGACATTATATTTTCTATTGCAAGTGGATGGCATTTTATTTTGAGATGCTACTTTATTTTAATCCTCACTGAGACATATCATCAAATAAGCATCATTAAATGAGTGAAAATGAAGGATTTATTTTACAGGTAAGGACGAGACTACATGGTCTCTAAAATTCTTTTTATCTCTGAGATTCCATGTGTCTAAGAATTCATTTATTTCTTCATAGTGGGGATGTTTATTTCAGTAGATAAGGACAGGTAGTGAAGCTACTTGGTATTTTGAAACTTAAACTCGTTTTCTCAAATAAAACCATCCAATTTGATTTTAAACATTGACTTTCTGAATTAATGCCCACTACATCTTCTTTTCCTCAATTCTGCTTCTTGGGCTATGAGGTATTTGACAGACTTTGGGCTTTTAAAAACTGGCAGGTTTATAGAACTTGTGAAAACAGATAGAGGGAAATGGATTTCCAACATGAGACAGATGGGGTGATTTGACTCTAATGGGCCACATGTTCCTGGTTATCCTAAGTTGAGTGTGTGCCACCTCCCTGTATCCATTTGGTTTTGATGAAGAAGAAAGCTCTGATGAGACACCGAGAAGGAATTCAGAAAGGAGCTCTAGGCTGATTTCCTTTTTCTACCTCTTAAGGTAGTGCTGAATCTGCCTGGATCAGAAATTTATGACAATATGACACTCCCTATTTACCCACATAAATTAAAAGAAAAATTGACAAAACAGATAGAAGCCCCATGGAATTGAAACAACTCTCTTAAAGATTAATTAATCTTAGACAAGAGAGAATTTGTATTTGTTTTCAAAATAAACTTTATTTTAGTTCAATCACTCTCCCTTCCCCCAATATGTAGTCCCAGCGAATGCTTCAGTCTATTTATTAGACTTTGAGCACACTGAAGGCAAAGAATATCTTACTAATATTTGTATTTCCAATGTTTAGACCAGTTTATGGAACATACTAGCTGTATAATAAATTTTTATTGATTGATATACATGGAGATATAACACATATTGGCTCACTTCTAGTATATTTCTATGTCAATTCATCATTGTGTCATTGAGGTTTTTGAATGCTATGATCAAAAGCTACCATTTCAAGAATGTCCTGCAAATATAATTATTTATTTGTTTGAAATAATATCTTTTGGCCTCAATATTCTCATTAATGCCTAGTAGTGAATAAATGATGATTAATCTTAAATGGTCGTTTTTGAATTTTGACAATTACAGGATATCATTCCCAAATTTTTCTGTTTTCTTAGCATTTCTCCTATATTTCACATATATATTTTATAAGGTTCTTCAAAGTAAGACCTTCCTATTTTGCCCACCATATCCCTCATAATGTCAAGCCATAGTAAGCAATAAATAGTAATAGTAAGCACCAATAAAACAGTGAAATGGTTGTGATTCAAAGATGATCCTGTTAGTTTTTTATTTGATGTAGAAAAAGAAAAAGCTAAAAGGAAAATCCAATAAATATATTTGGGTCAATGACCTTCACTTTGTTCCCTGGCATTTAACCTCAGGGGGAAAAAAGAGTGCTGTATCCTAGTAAACAATCCAATTAGAAAGAAAAAGGGAAGAAAATAAAGAGGGGGTTGTAGTGGTAATAATCACCTCACTGAATCTTCAAAGTCACAAATTACAGGAGAAAAGCTCTAATCTCTCTTTAGGATGATTATAGGATTAGAACCATTGGCCCTCGAGCTGTTGATGGGGTTTTATTTATTGTTTCTTGAAATCCTGGTCACCAAGCTATTTTTTAAAGTGTCAGACTTTCTGAAACATAGGGTTTGCTCAAGCCCTTGCTGATAATTCACCTCAGGTGTAAATCTCCTGCTGAATTGTGTTGCTGCAGTTGGTGATAAGGAGTCATTGGAGGCAGGCTAATTCATGGTGGAAGGCATTAATATCCTTGGATGCACTAGGGTGGCAGAGCCTGGATGGAATTGTGGAGCAACTAGAGGAAATCAGAACTTCAAACTCCTTATGGAAGCCTCTACTTCCTATTTGTCATGGTAAAACTTTTTTTCCCCCTCTCTCTGAAGGGAGTTTTCTGTCCTGCTGAGTATACACCTAAGCATAGTGGGATTCGATGATAAGCTAAGGAATCATTAGTATAAATTCAACCAAACAAGAATGTATAAAGTGCCTAATGTGTATCTGTCCTTTGCTCTTATGATGGATAAAAAGAAAAATCAAGCAAACCATATCCTGTAAGAATTACATTCAACAAAGAGATATGTGTAAAGAATGAAATAATGAAATTCAACACATATGTGTGTATCATAATACAAAGTAGTTGTATAACATTGAGCAAGTTATTAAACCACTCACTCCCTGGCTGCAGACAACTCTCTAAAATCTTAAAATGCAGAGAAAGCTTTACACCCCAAGATGTTAGGTTCTTACTAAGTGCTAATGAGATAATGAGGTATTAGGTTCTTACTAAGTGCTAAGTCGGTACTTGACAATTCTCTAGTTCTGGCCTTTACTGGGAGTTTTTACTTGTGAATTCCTGGGGAAGAGCAAGTTCATTGGTTGAAGTAATTTCTCCAAGTAAAACTTCCCCATCAATCTGTGGGGAAGAGACATTTTACAGCAGATAGGATTACAAATAAGCACTTTGGCTTTTTAGGCAGGGCTGCTGTTGAAGGCCTACCTGCACTTTCACCGGTTCCTATTCAGTGGAAGACTGATTCACCAGTGTGGGTAGAACAGTGGCCCTTAAGAAGTGATAAAATTCAGGCCTTATTAGACATAGTGAATGAACAACTTGACCAAGGACACTTGCAGCCTTCTCTAAGTCCTTGGAATTCCTCAGTATTTGTGGCGAAAAAGAAATCTGGGAAATGGAGGATGTTCACTGATCTAAGAAGAGTAAATGAACAGATGGGAACTATGGGAACTCTTCAGCCTGGACTTCCATCTCCTACTCAGTTGCCAAGAGAATGGCCTCTATGGGTTATAGACGTTAAGGGTTGTTTCTATTCTATCCCTCTAGATAAGGAAGATATGAAAAGATTTGCTTTTTCAATGCCTAGTGTTAATTTGGCTGAGCCTTATAAAAGATATGAATGGACAGTTTTGCCACAGGAAATGAAAAATAGCCCTACTATGTACCAAATGTATGTTGCTGCTGCTCTTGCTCCAGTAAGAAAAGCCTCTCCAAAAGTAATATTGTCATATTATATGGATGATATTTTGGGATGTGCACCTGAGGAACAAATGTTAGAAGCATGTCTACAAAAGACCATGGAAATACTAAAGTACTACAAACTGCATATAGCTACAGAAAAAATTCAAAGATATGCTTCTTTTCAATATTTAGGATATGAAGTATATCCTAAGACACTCACAGTACAAAAGCTTTCTTTAAGAACAGAGAAGTTGAACACCTTAAATGATTTCCAAAAATTAATAGGAGATATCCAATGGATGCGTCCAATGTTAGGCTTAACTACCAATCAACTACAACCTCTATATGACATTTTAAGGGGAGACAGTGCTTTAAATTCACCATGCTAGCTTACAAAAAAAAGCACAAGAGGCTGTGAGAGAAGTTGAACTGGCTTTATCCAATGAGGTTGAAAGAGTCGCTCAAAAACCCTTGGAAATATCAGTTTTTGCTACAAAAGAGGCACCCACAGCAGTCCTTCATCAAGGAGACAGTGTGATTGAGTGGGTGAACCTCCCAGCACAACCAGAACAAAGCCTTACTCCTTACCCAGTGCTTGTGGCTAGGATTTTATTAAAGGCTATTAAGAGAGTAATACAATTATCTGGAATAAGTCATGAAAAAATATACACAAATTAATGTATGCTGTGAGACCATCCCAGAATGGCAAATTTTATTGGCCACCACTCCAAATTTTGCACATGGATCTCCATTAAAGATTACCCGGCTACTACATAATTGGCGATGGATTTTTGAAGAAAAGGTTTCTAAGGTTCCTCTTAAAGGACCAACAATCTTTACAGATGCCTCCAAAGAAAATATTTGTACTGTATACTCTCATGATTTAACCATAAAGAGAGTAGTCCGGACTCCTTTTCAGGCCACTCAACAGAATGAATTATTTGCTATCATGCCAGCTCTTACTTATTACCCAGGAGACGTAAATATAATTACTGATTCAGCCTATTCAGTAGGTATAGTACAAAGAATTGCCACAGCCCAAATAAAATTTGCAGACTCTAATATTTATCAGCTCTTTAAGGAACTTCAAGAGCAAGTGAGAAAACATCCAGGCAAGATTTATATCTTGGATGTCCACTCACATAGTGGACTTCCAGGTCCTATTTTTGATGGAAATTCAAAGGCAGATAGCCTTCTAACCATGTTAGCCAGTAGTCCTTTATTTCAGGAAGCACAAGAATCTCATTCTAAATATCATCAGGCTGCTTGAGCTTTATGTTTACAATTTGGAATCACAAGAGAGGAAGCTAGGAGCATAGTAAAAAGCTGTACAGCTTGTCTTCCTTTCCACGCTCCTACACTCCCTCCAGGGAAGAATCCTGGTGGTTTGAGACCCAGTGAAATCTGGCAAATGGATGTGACCCACTATAAATCTTTTGGTCATCTGTCTTTCATCCACGTGGTAGTAGATACCTTTTCAGGATTCACTTTTGCAGTGCCAACAGCAAAAGTGATAGCCCGAGTGGTCACTGAATTCCTTATCCAAGCATTTGCAATTATGGGTATGCCACAAGAAATAAAAACAGATAATGGACCAGCATATAGTTCTAAATATTTTGAACACACATTACTGGAATACCTTTTAATCTGCAAGATCAGGCAATAGTAAAGAGAAGAAACAGAGACATTAAGACATTCCTCCAAAAATAAAAGAAAGGGGGAGCCACAGGTAGCCCTAGGGAACTTCTAAATTTAGTTCTCTGTACCATTAATTTTCTAATTTTTGACAAAGATGCACTGGCTCCGGCAGACAGGTTTTATAACCCACCAGCAGTGTCCAGTGCAAGCAGCTCCACTGTCCTTAGATAATTGCCAGGTGATGTGGAGAGACCCAGAAAGTGGTGAATGGAAGGGACCAGATAAGTTAACTGCTTGGAGGATAGGGTTTGCTTGTATTTCTTCAGATGGAAAAGGAATCATATGGGTGCCAACAAGTTGTATTCACTTTGTCCATTGGAGAGAGACAGAAAAAGAGAAAGACCTCAAAACAAAGGAGAAAATCTAAGAAACATCTGACACTGAAAGAGCATGGCTAATAAGAAGACTATTAAAGAACTTTAAAAAACAGCAGGAATCATTGGATTTTCTAACACAAGATGAGACTAATGGACAATGGACTTATGGACATTTATAAATTCTCAATTTATGATTATTTGATCATGTTATTTGTTACATACTTCTAGCATGTGTTATGTTACTATGTTACTATGTGTTTATGTAATCTATGTAATTATGTGTAATGCCTCCCATATTGATGGATTTATGTTTCAAGGTCATGACCACCCTATGTTCTAAATCAAAAGAAAGGGGGAGATGTTAGGTTCTTACTAAGTGCTAATGAGATAATGAGATATTAGGTTCTTACTAAGTGCTAAGTAGGTACTTGACAATTCTCTAGTTCTGGCCTTTACTGGGAATTTTTACTTGTGAATTCCTGGGGAAGAGCAAGTTCACTGGTTGAAGTAATTTCTCCAGAAGCTGCCGATCGCTCTCTGGGAGGAGATCTGCTGTGTCAACTCAAATCTCTCGGACACATTCTTCTTCCTGTAGAGAACCATTGTCTCCAGACAGTTGCTGTTAACTCTGGTCCAGGGTAGTGACTTCCCTCTTTTATCCTCCCAGAGAATGGGCGTGGGATAATGCAAGGGCTTCTGGGAAAAATTACTTCAACCAATGAACTTGTTCCTCCTAAGCATGCAAGCTCTTCCCCAGAAATTCACAAGTAAAAACTCCCAGTAAAGGCCTGAACTAGAAAATTGTCAAGTACTGACTTAGCACTTAGTAAGAACCTAATATCTCATTATCTCATTAGCACTTAGTAAGAACCTAACCCCACCCCACCCTGAATTCTACTAAATAAACAGCTTCAATTGGGAGAAAATGTTAACAGCTGGGATTCTGGCATTAAAAAAAAAATCTATTGTCTATCAGAGGTATCAACTGAGTCGTGCTTGGAAAGAATGTTATCATTCTCCTAGAGTTGAGAAAGATTTATATTCATTGCCTCATTGGATGATTTCTGTTTTGACAGACTGTGTGATCTGTGAGGTACCACTTTACATCCATTAGATTGACTGTGATAGCAAAAGAAAATGATAAATATTAGAGCGGATATGGAAAACCAGGGTCACTAATGCTTTGTTGGTGGAATTGTGAACCATTCTGGAGAGCAATTTGAAATAATATCCAAAGAATTATAAAACTGTGCATATTCTTTGATCCAGAAATATTATTATTAGCTCTGTAGCTTCCCCAATTTTTTTTGAAGAGAGAGAGAGAGAAGAAAAGAACCTATTTGTACAAAATATTTAGAACAGCTTTTTATAGTGGCTAAGAATTGAAAACTGAGGGGATGCCCATCAATTAGTGGATGGTTAAAGATGTTGTGGTCTCTGATTATAATGGAATATTATTGTACAATAAGCAATGACCAGCAGAATCATTTCAGAAAAAACCTGGAAAGAATTATGTGAACTAATTCAGAGTAAAGCAAGCAGAATCAGAACATTGCACACAGTAATAGCAATATTATATGCTGAACAACTGTTAATGATTTAGTTATTTTCAGTAATAGAGTGATCTAAGACAGTTACAAAAGATTCAGGATACAAAATGTTACACACACCTGAGAAGAATTGATGTCATCTGAATACTGAGTGAAGTATGCTACTTTCCTTTTTCCTCCCTCTCTCCTTCTTCTCTATTACCTTTCCTTCCTTCCTCCTCCCTCCTGCCCTCTTTCCTTCCCTCCTTTCCTCCTTCTCTTCTTTTTCTTCATTCCTTTCCTACTAAAGTTTTCTTCCATAAAATTACTAATATGGAAATGTTTGAAATAATTGCATATATATCGCCTATATCAGATTGTTTGCCATCTTGGGGAAGAAGAAGGGGAGGGATGGAGAGAAAGAATTTCCAAGTGAAGATTTTGAAAAACAATGAATGTTAAAATCTGTTGTTACATGTAATTGAGGAAAATACCTTATTATTAAACATGAAACAGGCTATGTATTCTGATGAAAAGGATGTCAGAATGGAAATTCCCAGATTGATGCTTTATCTGCCATTGGCTTAGTGAGTAAGTTTGGCTTAGTCATCTTAATTCCCTGCAGCTCAGTTTCCACACTTGTAAAATAGAAGTTATAATATTTGTTTCTACCAATTTTCAGGGATGTGGAGAAGAGAAATGAGATAATACATGTGAAAATGCTTTTAGCTATTATAAGGCAGGACTTGATAAGAATCTGGAGTGGTATTATTTTTATTATTATTAGGAATATGAAAATCTAACACTAATAATCTCCTGTGGAACCCCCCTGAGACAAAGAAACTAGATGGGCAGTTATGAACTTACATCCCCCTGATTTTTCATCTAGTTTGAAACAGCTGGGTTTTTTCCCCTAGAAAAAAATGTGTTTTGCTTTGCCTCTAATGAAAAAAAAAATGAAGAAAAAAAATAAATCAGCATACAGTTCTGAAAATTTTGAAGTAATTTATTTTAAATTACCTTTGGGGCTAAGGAAGACAAGCCAAAGTGTGTTATTTTGTGGCTCATGATCCTTGGACTATACAATCTTAGGTAAAATACAAAGCTGAATTTGACTTCTAACACAATGAATCGTCACTTTTTAATATTGTCTGATGTGATTATTCACCAATGAAGGGTAATGGTGTTTGGGGAGAGTTTAGAACATTCTTTTGCAACGAGTGATGTATAATTGAATTAAAAATACTTATTAAGTGTCAATAATACATCAGCTCCACACATCTTCCAATCATTGTCTTGCCTGGAGGGAAACTATGAGTTTCACATGCAGATTAGACAGGTCATAGTGGAGAGTTCTGACAAAAGGTAATCTACTGGAAAAGAAAATGGCACTACAGGATCTTTGCCAAAAAACATTTATTGGTCAGTACTAAAATGATAAAAGAGATGACACTGGGAAATGAGCTTCTCAGTCCAGAAATTCTATGTACCACTGGAGCTAAGCAGAGGATTACTAGTAGTTCCAATACTAATGAAGTAGCTAAACCAAAATTGAAAGGAAGCTCAGCTATGGATGCATCTGGTGACAAAAGGAAATTCTCATGCTATAAATAATATTCTTTATGAATATGAAATGGAGGTGATGAATAGATTTAAAGGATTATTTGAAGAATATGAAGAACTCTGGAGAGAGATTCACGATATTACATAGAAATCAGCAGCAAAAAAACCCTTCCAAACAAAAAGAAGAGGAAGAAAGCAAAATGACTTTTTGATGAGATTTTATAAATATCTGAGAAAAGAAGAAAAGCAAAAATAGAGGGAAAAGAGAGAGATATGTGCTTTATTGGATGCAGAATTCCAGAGAATAGCAAGAAACATATATTCAGCTGAATGGTAAATTCTAGGGAAAATGAGAGGTCAAAAGCTTTTTCTTAATGAGTAATGCAAAAAAAATAGAAGAAAATAATAGAATGGGAAAGATAAGAGATATATCCAAGTAAATTAAAGATTCAAGGAATACTTTCATGAAAAAGGCATGATAAAAGAAGTAGAAGCAATTAAAAAGTGGTAGCAAGAATACATAAAAGAATAACTCAAGATTGATCTTAAACTGATAATCATGATTGTATAGGTTCTAATCTAGAGCTAGACATCCTTGAGAATGAAATCAAGTGGGCCTTAGGAAGCATTGTTAAAGACAAGGCTAGTGGAAATGAAATACTAGCTGAGGTACTTAAAACCCTAAATGGAAATGAAATACTAGCTGAGGTACTTAAAACCCTAAATGGAAATGAAATACTAGCTGAGGTACTTAAAACCCTAAATGGAAATGAAATACTAGCTGAGGTACTTAAAACCCTAAATGGAAATGAAATACTAGCTGAGGTACTTAAAACCCTAAATGGAAATGAAATACTAGCTGAGGTACTTAAAACCCTAAATGATGCTGCTGCTAAAGTGCTGTACTCCATATGTTAGTAAATATGAACAATAATAGTGACTGAATTGGAAAAAGATCAGTTTATGTCACTATCTTAAAGAAGGGTAATAGCAAGGAATTGGTTATCACTGCCAAATAATTACAGCCATTTCACATGCCAGGAAAGTTATACTTAAAGTTCTGCAAGGTAGGCCTCAGTAATATGTGAATTGAGAATTACCAGAAGAACAGCCTCAGTTTTTTTGGAAGAGATGGAGAACTAGAGACCAAATTGCCAGCATTTGCTGGATTATAAAGAAAGGAGGGAGTTCCAGGAAAAAAAATTCTACTTCTGCTTCAATGAATACACTAAAGCCTTAAACTGTAGGGATCATAACAAAATGTGGCAAGTACTCAAAGAGAAGGGAGTACCAGATCATTTTATATGTCTCTTGAAGTACTTGTATACAAGCAAAAAAGCAAGAGAACTAAACATGGAACAAGTGGTTTTAGACTGGAAAGGAGTACTTTATTTAACTTATATGCAGAGTATATCATTTGAAAACGTTCAGTGAATCAAAAGCTTGAATTTAGGTTGCTGGAAGAAATTACAATCACAGATATGGAGACAATGCAGAAAGTGAAGAGGAATTAAGAAGTCTCTAAATGAGGGTGAAAAATAGAATTAAAACTGGCTTGATGCTTAATATCAAGAAACCTAAGATCTTGGCAACTGGTACCATCACTTTCTGGCAAATGGAGGGAAGAGAAAAGGAAGCATTGTGAGTTTCTTGGGCTCAAAAATCATTGCAAATGCTGACTGCAACCATGGAATTAAAATCCCTTCCTTGAAAGGGAAATTTAGACAACAAGGTAAACAGCAAAGACATAATCTTGGTGACAGAGCTCTGGATAGTCAAAGCTGTGGTTTTTCCAGCTGCAATGAATGACTGTGAGAGTTGAATTGTAAGGAAAGCTGAGCACTGACTTTGAGTCGTGGTGCTGGAGGAGACTTTTGAGAATCCCTTGGACAGCAAGGAGATCAAAGTTAATTCAGAATTTTCCTTGGAAGGTTAAATAATGAAGCTGAAGCTTAAATATTTTGTCCTCATAATAAGAAAACATGATTCATTGGAAAAGATCATGATGTTGGGAAAGAATGAAGACAATAAAAGGAGATGACAGAGGATGAGATGGTAATACTATGGAAACAATGAACATGAACTTGGACGTACTTTGTGAAATAGTGGAGGATAGAAGGTTGTGGTCCATGGGGTCATGAAGAATTGTACACAACTGAACAACAACAACAAATGCAGTAGGTTACAAGTTATTGGAGATATCATGTCAAAACTATAAAAACAATTTACCCTCAAGGAACTTATGTTTTATTCCTCCAATAAAACATAAGTTCCTTGAGGGTAAATTATTTTTATAGTTTTATATATATATTTGTACATATATACATATACATATACATATATATGTAAAATATATATCTCTTAATCCAAAGAAATATTGGAAGAATATATGAGAAACACAGTACTAACTGGAAGTTTTAAGAAAGACCTGTAGGAAGAATAAATAAAATGTTGCTTAAATCAACTATGAGTTAACGGGCAACCAAGGCTAGATAAAAGTTGGAAAGCATTTGATACAATGGTCATATGTCAGAAAGGTCAGTGCCAAGTCTATCAGGGAAACACTATCAAAATGAACAGGTGTTGTCATAAACAATATGTCTGAGGTACTGTTCTTTTACTATGACAATGGTTATCTAGTGATGTTCTCTCTTTCATTATCTCTCTTCATAACTTTGGTACTCTCTGAGGAAAAAAGCATAAATGTATCACATACTGTCATATGTCCAACTTCAACTCAAACAACATTTATTAAATTTGTACATTAGGCCATGGAGCTAGACTAAGGGATATATATACAAAGCCAAGGTAATTCTTGCCCTCAAAAGTCTTGTGTTGTTAATTAAGGATCCTTCTCTCCTGAAGCCCTTTGGCATTCTGGTGACATCTATGAATCTCCTTCTTGCAAATAAGTTTTGAAATGCATAAAATAAAATAAATTGGTTTGAAAGGAAAATCAAATTTATTTCAATGTTGTAACTTATCTGTCTATGAATCTATGTCTACTTTTTGTCATTAATAAAAAAATGAATACAAGAAAAAAAATAAATTAGCATGAAATTTTGAAAAAAAATATTTATTATGTTTTTAAATTTTTTAAATTTTTTAGTTTTTAAATTTTTTTAAAGTTACAAAAATTATTATGGACTCTGGAAAGGTTATTGATACTCCATATTCATGAATAATTTAATATAAAAAGATTTTCAAAGGGAGGAGAAGACTAATAGTTGATTTATCAAAATAGCATATATCCTCTGAGCTATACCACAAGGAAACTAGACATTCTAAAAACTGGTGGTGAGGAAGGAGAGCATTCAGGGTAAGGGAGTATAGCCTGGCAAAGGCATAGAGATGAAGTGCTATATGAGAATTAACTCAGACTACTTTGGCAAGAACACAGATGTGTGAAGTGCAATAATAGGAAATCAGACTAGAAAGGTAGGAGGAAGCCAGATTGTGGATGACTTTCAATGTGAATTAAAGCTTTTTTAAAAAATTACGACAGCAGCAATAGGGAGCTATGGAAAAATTTTGATTAGGGCAGTGGCAAAGGTCCTTGTTTTACAAATATGATAATAAGTGCTAATATTCATTGATGATTTGTCCATGTGCTGACTGGTTGGCTGCTTGGGGAAAAATCCATTACCAGAAAAAAGTGAATACAAAATTTAGCAGAGAATTGAAAGATGTGCTGACTAGCTCCTAGCATCTCACACAATAGAAAGGTGTCAAATGAATCAATATATTATGTGATGCTGTTGAAGTCTCTTTGTTGCCCGGGTCTCAGTTTCCTTTGCTGCAAGTCTTATGCCTGCAATGCCTCCCAAGCATGTGGCGCAGATCAATTGGGGATAATGTATGAGAAATGGTTTCTGTTCCTCTTGCAGAAGTCTTAGTTATTGCAGTTATTGTATGACTAATGAATTCTGCTTTCCATCAGTGCTCACACTAATGGTGGCATTATGATTGTACCTAGCTTTGATCAACTGTGATATTGATTTCCTCTCTCTATTTCAGATTGTCTTCTGAAATAGCCCTAATGAAAAACTGGAAATAAGAACACCAGTTCAAACAAGATGAAGTACATTTTGAGTTTGGGCCCCAGACCTTGATAATATCTCAAGGTCAGCCTCTCCATTCTTTTGGATTCTTTTTCTTTTTTTTAAAGCTGATCTTCTTTTCCCTGCCCATGGACATAAATGAAAACACTGAAGCCACAAGAAATCCTGTGTTCTTCATTCCTCTGTCTTAAATTGATTATTAGCAACCCTCAAATTTCTTGATTAATATAATCTAATTTAGATGCCTTCAAATTCTGACAAATATCTATTTTATAGGTCATGTAAAAATTTCTCGAGTGAAAAAGGGTCACAAGTGAAAAAAGTTTAAGAAGCCCTGTTCTTTGTGACCCATTTCCCAAAATTCCTCCTTAGACTAAGATTTTGAAAAGGACCATTAGGTACTGAATGAATTATGTAATACTTTCCATTATTGTTCTGCAGGGTTTTCTGCAGGCCTTTTAGGTAGATTTCAAGAACTTTGTCAAGATTGAAGGTTAAAATCATGTGTCGTCCATCTACTCTTTCCATCCTCCATCAATATAATTATAATAATATCATGAAATAAACCTACTTTTGCATAAGCTTCTACAAAATTAGGGATGTTTTGCCTAAGAGAAAAAATGAAAGAAATAAGAAGAGAATAAACCTGATACCTGTCTTCAGATATTTACAGCGCTATCAAATGGAGAGGGATGACTGTATTGATTGGTTCCTGAGGGTAGAAGTGGTGGGTAGGGAGAAAAATCTCCCTAAAGATTACAGTCTTTAGAAATTCAGAATGGATTGCCTTAGGATGTAGTGATCTTTCTATCACAGGTGGTTTTCAAAGTTCAGGATGACCATTTGCAGGGTAGTCTGTGTCTGTGTAGTCTGCAACCACTGGTGCCAGTGAACCTCCCTCTTTATTCAAGAGATCAGCTGTTCGGTGACAGCCTTCTGGGAGATTAGACAGCTGATGTCCTATAGAGGCTGAAGAAATCCATCTTGCTGGGATGCTGATGAGATTGGGATGGGCACCAAATGTTGAGGTTTGGCGATGAATTCACAATGGCCCCTCTCCTTTGACAAAAGATATTTTTATTTATGAAGAAATAAAATAGATACCAGAAATAGTATATTTGAAATAGATTTAGGAGACAATATAGTTAGCAAGGAAAGGGGTTTTGACAATTAATCATGGAAATACAAGTTCCCAGTGGAACTCATAATTAATCAGGAGAAAAGCAATACACCATGAGGTGGGAGTACACCATGGACTGGAAGATTAAATCCATAGAGGAGTTTAGCACCCTAAAAGCATTGGTTAGCTATCAGAAAGAGAAAGACATTGTGAGGGATGGAGGAGAGGAAAGAATTCAATGATGGACTACCCCCAAAAAGGGTTCAGCAAAATAGCATAGGTCATGGACAGATTTATAGAGGAAATGTAGCCTTGATGAGTTTGATATAACTAGGTTTTCCAAGAGGATATAGTAAAGTGGGGTTACCCAGAACCTCCATAGGGGTGGGACTGTAAAATTGAGTTGATCCCTTCCCTGCTTGTCTTTGGGAGTAATCCTATCAGTAATTCAGGACTTTTCTGCCAGTGCTATCTAGTGACCCAAAACCTCATCATTAGGAAGGATAATCTGAGGAACAACTAAGAAGAACATGGTGGGTGCAAGTAAATTGCAGCATGTTTTCTGTGATGATCTATATTCAGTAAATGGACTAAGAGAGGGGAAAACTTATGACTGGAAAAGGAAATGGATACATCATATTATGAAAGTAAAAGATAATAGATTCACCAAGTGCTCCATTGGTACATAAAAAAAGAACTAGAAAGGGCCTTTCTCCTCCCATACGTATACTTTGAAGAGAATCTCTTTTTAAACCTGTGAATAAGCATTTATTAAGTGCTTATGATGTTCTGATGTTCCAGATACTATGCCAAAGGCTAGGCATACAAACACAAAAAGAAACTCAGTCCTTTTTCAGATTTCAACATCATGTCCCCATTGCTGTGTCATCTTGGAACATTGCTCAGCACTTGGGACTTCTTCAGCCTGAAATAGCCATCTGCCATGCTAACCCTTTTCTATTTTGTGAGTTGCTTTCAGAGACTCATTTTTGGAAAGGGATTTAGGCTGCCCAATCTTTATTCCCTTTATTTAACAGATTCTGATTTTCTGGACTTCAGCATCCAAAGTACTTTTATTACCTCACCCTGCTTTTCAAGTATCTTATATGTATTGTCTTCTCCATTAGAATGTAAGTGAAAACATAAGCTGTCCTTATTTTTCCTTGCTTTTACATCCCCAGGTCTTAGCGCAATGTCTGGCACATTGTAATATATCTACCTACCTTTTCTAAAATAGCTTATATTTTAATTGTAGATCATTTATAGAGAAGTAAGATCTAGGAAGGAATGTTTTAGTCAGAAAGGTCATAGGGATAATACATTATTTCCTAGGACAGTTGATTAGCTTGTGCTTTCCAGGAATGATAGTGTGGCTTCGATTACTATCACGGAAAAACAGATGCAGAAAGCAGTGGGTTGGACAGAAGATAGCCTACTCGGGTCCCAAGGTATGAGCTGGAGTGTTTGGTGGGAGTTTGTAGGCAGGAACATTGGAGCAAGGATTAAGAAGGAAGGGATGCGTGGTTCTCTGCAGTGAAAGCAGAATGAATGCAATGATCCACTGAATTATTGATATAGAAAGGACCTTGATATGCAAAGGAATCATGGTCAAATACTTTTGTTAAGTTAAAAAAGTGAAAATACATTAGTTAATTAAGTAAAACATATAAAAATTAAGTAAATAAGTAAATAAATTAAGTAAAAAAATTAAGTAAGTAAATAAATGTTAACTAATCTCTGTCTTCGTGAATGTTTACTTATATTGGGGTCCATTTGCCAGTAGAAGGAGAATTAAAGGCATTTCCAGGATTTTGGCATCTGGTCTGCCAGAATTTTTCTTTTATCATTTTTTTGGACCAGATGTAGGTGGAGTTCCTGTTATGCTCTCAATGTTCTTTTCCTTGGACTGATTATGGGCAGTGTTCCCATACACTGAGGTTTTCTGACTTGAGCATGTGCCAGAACTCTAATAATTGTTCCCTAGATAAAAAAAAATGAATTACCAAAAGAGGTTATTGATGGTCATTTGCATTGTCTCATCTCAAACCTAGTTTTTCACTCATTCCCATATCAGGAGATCTCCAGATGGGCCTTATGATTCTAATAGCTCATGTTCTATAGATGTTGAGCATATAGAGATGAAAGTTCCTCAAAGAACTTATCTCCTGTTTGACCTATACTTTATTTGAATATCTTCTTAGTACAATGCAAATTTCTCTTGCAAAAGTTGTTTGTGGATATGTCCTCCCCAGGTGAGGGTGAACCTCTTGAGGACAGTTATTGTCCCCAGTGCTGAGCATATTACCACACAAATAATAAGTAAAATGTTGGTTGGATTGAACTAAATTGACCTTGAATTGAGAGATCCTAGGTAGAATAAAAGGAAAGCATCATCAGCCTATCAATATTACTAATGAGAAGCAGAAAAAGTTGGAAACCGCAATGGACTGGAGAGGATAGTTTCTGAGGCTTGGATTCCATCCCCCACTCCTGATTCTTTCTAGCACTCCAATTATAAGATCTCATTATCAGAGTGGATTCATTACTGACTCATCAAAGCAATTTCATTATCTCACTCTGTGTTGATAAAGATGAGCAGAATCAGAATTCTTTTTCCCATTAATTGAACTTATTTTTGTTATTGGTATTCTGATTTTACTTTTTATAGAAGGCTCAATCATGTCTGGCTCTTATTCTTATCACAAAGATTCTGTATTTTACCTTCTTATCTCTTGGAACTCCAGATATGGATCTTCTTACTTAGGGGGTATTCATCAGAGTTCTGGACTATGTTCAAGTCAGAAAGAATCTTGGAACTTCCAAACTCCATTCCAGGTTCAGCTAAAGAGTCACCTCTCCAAGAAGATCTTTATCATCTCTATTAACCTTTGCAGATGTAGTTAGTAAGAGAGATTCGGTACAGATGTCAAATGATGAGGTTGAATTCCAAGACCAAATGTTGGGGATGGGACTCAAATGATGGGGTTCAGTAGTAACTCACCTGTGAAGAACTCACAAGGGCTTTCTTCTTTATTTATGAGAAATAAATTTATGAGACAAAATGAAGATGTAAATAGATACCAGGAGTGGTAAATATGAAATAGCTTTGGGAGAGCATATAGTTAGCAAGGAAAGGGGTTTTGACAATTAACAATGGAACACACAAATTCCCCAATGGAACTCACAATTAACCAGGAAATAGGGAATATGCCATGGTGTGGGAGTATGCCATTCACTGGCAGGCTAAATCCACAGAGTTCATTATCCTAAAAGAATTAGTTATAGCAAAGAGAAAGACACCATAAGGTATGGGGGAGAATGGGAGAGGAAAGACACCATGAGGGCAGAACACCTTGCTGAGCTAATCTAAAAGGGATTCAGTAAAGATGGCATAGACCATGGATAGATTTATAGAGGAAATTTAACTTGGGTTAACATCAGAACTCGACTTTCTGATTGGATAAAACCAGGCAGGATAATCCAAGCCCTCCACAAGACTGCCCTTCTCTGCTTGCCTCAGGGAGTATCATAATCTTATCAGTACTTCAAGCTTTCTCTGCCAACTTTACCTAGTTATCCCAGAACTTCATAATTTATAATAACTTTACTTTTATTTTTGAATATGTTGAATTATTTTTGTATATATTGTTTCTCACCTGTACAGTGTGTGTGTGTGTGTGTGTGTGTGTGTGTGTGTGTGTAATGGACGAAATCTACAACCCCTACCTAACAGTCAAAGCCATAGGTCACCAATAATATTGAAGTTATGAGTATACTGACTATGAAGAACTCTCATTCAACTCATATATAATCCCAATTCAAGACCTATCTCCTGGTCAATTTTGACTGTTAGAAGTAGATAATTCAGTAGTTTTACCTTTAGAACTTCCAATTCGAATGTTTATTTCATTGGAGAATGTACTCCAGTCATCTTGATACAAGTATTGTTTAATTCCTCTGGCTTACAGCCTACCACAGAGTAAGTGCTTAATACATAGTCCATGAGTTGAATAGAATTTACTGAATTCTTCTGTCCCATCTACCATTTTCTTTATTTTTCCTGCCTTGAAAATTCTTTAATTTTTCAAGAAAATGAGGATGACATAGTAAATTTTGAAATAATTTAAGTTTTAAACAATAATTGATTCTGTCAAAAATCACCATGGAAATTAAAAAAAAAAAATCAGTCACTCCATGACTTGAATTCTTCCCCACTTCAAGGGAACCTCTTTATTCTTCTGGTTTCATTCAGAACTTACTTGTAAACCTATCTTATTCAGAAAGCCTTTCCCAGTCCCTCAAAGTTAGCATCTTTCTTCTGAAATGACTTTGCACTTCCTCTGTATACATCTTCTATGCACAATAATTTAATAGATATGTCCTGAATTGGACTGTGAGCTCCCTGAGGAGCAAGGACTGCTTTCACAATCACATTATGTCTGATGCATAGGAAATGCTTAATAAATACTTGTTGACTCATTAACTGGATGTTTCAAAAAATCCCATGGTTCTGCCAACTTCCATAATATTTTGAAACTAGATTGATTGGGGATGTCTTTATGCATAAATTAGCATAGTTGATATAGCTCTAGAGAATTTAACATCTAGATCGATCCATATGACTTAGAGAAAAAAGTAAACATTCACCAAAAAAATCAAAGGAATTATCCAGGGTTTCTATGAGTGGGAAGAACAGTGGTCTGCACATGTAGCAAAAATAAGAGAAAATGATTGATGTCTGAATGTGTTCCTTGATTGACTCTGACTGATGACAAAAATGCACAGGACATGAAATGACCAGGTTAATAGTCTTATAAGATACATAGGGGTGGGCAGGTAGTGATCTGAGCTGTGGAAGGTTATATCTATACCATGACATCAATCTATTATGACATCTAAAGTCAGAGAAAAGTTTCATATTTCTAATTTCCTATGATTTAGAGATAGAACACCCTTTGTTGATTATCTAGCCCACTCTTCTCTTTTTATATATTGGCGTTAGAGAAGTGAAATGACTTTCCCAATTTTATACCACTCCCCAGTTGCAGAGTCAAGATTTAAGGAGCTCGGTAATTATGACTTGGGTCAAGCCTGGTAATTGCTCTTGTTCAAAAGTTGAATATTTTTAAAAGGGATGATAATATAGACCTTTGCTCTCTATATGGATATTCCTCACGGAATATAAAGTAAAAGAATCTTTATGAGCTTGATAATATTATTTACTACATATGGGATTATCATTGTGGGATATTCCTATAAGAAAGTTTTTTTCCATCAGTGCAGGTTGCAACCTATTATCTACCCCATAGTAAGTTGTCTGAGGTCAAAAGGTTTCTATGGGCTGGAAGGGCTGGAAGGAAGTTTATTCTCTTATTTTTTTTATTCTTCTTACAAAAATCAACAGTATTTATAGAGCAATAACAAAATTCAGAAAAAAATTGCTAAACAAAAAAAAACAAAACAAAACAATTTGTACAAAATGCATAAAACATCAGAATAAGTCTATCAAGACATACCCAAAACTAATATAAATATCTTTAAAGAAATAAACATTGACACATTTTTAAATAAGAAAAGGAAAGCTACAAGTACATCCCTGAATAAAAAGAGAACAATAGTATATCATATTTATGTAATAGTTTTTGTTGAGACCTGTGATTTCATTAGAATAAAGAATAAAACCCTCTTGACTTCATCCCCTTATTTCAGAGCTGCATCAACTGAACACAGGAAAACTAATTGAGATGCCTAAAGTCACATAGGGAGGCAATATTACAGGCTGGATGTAATCCCAGATCCTCTGACTCCAGAGGGAGTATTTAATAAATTCTTGTTGATCATTCTTTTTATTGTATTACACTGCCACTGTTAAATAGCAGAGATAAGATTTGAACCCACATCTTGTGAACTCTATATCCCTCTTTTTATCTATGTTCCATGGTGGCTCTCCTTTGATATGCAGCAAGAGCCATTTTGTGGAGATAATGCAACTTTAAGCTAATTATTGTTTAATTTTGAAAGCCTCACTATTCACCTTCAAGACAAATTTGTAAAATAAGTTGGTAAACAATCTTGTTTTTGTTGGTGGTTTTTTTTTCTGTAGCCATCCTTTGCCATGTTATCAAGACAAGGTAGCCAATTTACTTTGTGTTGGAACCTATGTTTCAGGAAAATTAAAGTATATGAGGCAGACTTAAGCACAAACCCTTAGTTCCAGTAGGAGAAGGGATAAATCTAGCTTCTCTTCCATTCTATCATTCTTGACATTTTAGCAGTAAATACTAATTAGATCAGCTAGTTCTCAAGGAAACAACACTCACTTTTTT